>NW_025544754.1:28321-184256 GCF_011800055.1 Colletotrichum gloeosporioides | reverse complement strand
AATAAAATAAATATAAATCTATCTATAACTCCTATAAGAAATAATATAAAACTATATATAGGCCTCTAGCCGTTCATAGTGATTTTTACCTGCTTAGAGCGACAGACCTCCTAACTCCACGCCTCCTAATAATATATATAGCCTTCAGTTATATAATCGTAGCTCTCCTAACTATAGCTGTACTTATATATACACGTCAGTTAATAACCTCACGATCTTCAACTTCACTTCGATAACGATATAGTTTGTGATTACTCAATTACTTAATTACTGACTACTGAACTATCGACCTATCCTCTCTCTCGCACATCACCCGCGCCACCGTCAAACACCATCTCTATCACTGCTTCGCCGTCTGCTATTAACTGTGCCGTCGTCAGCAACGCTCTCTCTGTGTAATCAGCGCAAGGCGCACTTACTGATATGCGTCGCGTGTTGTTCATGGAGATAAGGGCGCCGCCTGGCTTACGCTCGGCGAACTTGAGTGCTTTGCGTGGTGTAGACATTGTGAAGGATTTATTATAGGCTATAAGGACAGGTTATTAACATAGGTTTGAGGGTGAGGAAGAGGAAGAGGGAAGGGCATAAGGCCCTACCTATAGCAGCAGAGTTTTTATGCTTCTAGCTATGAGGACCTCTTATGACGACCTCTTTAGTTAAGGAGTCATCTCTCTTGTGGTAGCATTACTAGGCTATAAGAGCCTCAGTAACCTATTTAGCCCTAATATAATTAGCCCTACTATATATAGCGCTGCTGCTGCTAGCCCTACGCTATGTAGCTAGCGCTATTACTATTCCGCTAGTCTATTCAGCTAAGGCGCGCGTTCGACTTTATAATATTTAGAGGGTTTACTTGCTAATAGGAATATATAGGGTTTCTATACTATTTTCCTTAACTAGTAGAGGGTATAGGTTAAAGTACCTATATAGTGTTTCTAGAATTATGCCTGCGTATAGGGTGAATTTTACTATAGTCTTTTTATGGGGGGGCTGCGTTATAACTATAAACTTAATAAAACTATATATAAATAAATATTATATTTTTAAAGAAGAAATCCTATAGTTTTAATAGTAGATTAGAGCATTTTTATATCTAGCTTTAAAAACTAGATTTAATATAACTCTAGTTATTATAATATTATTAAGATATATAATAAACCCTTCTAAAGAGTATTTTATAGCTCTAAATTACCTATAGGGTTATTTAAATAAATATCCTAATAAAGGAATATATTATAATTATAGTAATAATAAAATTTAAGATATAATAGGTTATTTAGACTCTAATTAGGCTAGAGACCTAGATAATAGAAAGTTTATATTAACTTATATATTTTACTAGGGTTTATATAATATAATATCCTATAGTACTATAAAATAAAAAATTATAGCTTTATCTACTTATAAAGCTGAATATATAGTTTTAACTAAAGCTATTAAAAAGGCTTTATACCTATATAATAACTATAACTATAATTTAAATAAACTAGAATTTAATCCTATTAAAAAGTCTAAGATTTTTATAGATAACTTAGTAACTAAAAGACTAGCTAAAAATCCTAAATTTTATAAGGAATCTAAGTATATTAATATAAAATATCACTTTACTAGAGAATCTTTATTAAATAAAGATTATATATTATTTCATATAGACTCTAAGTCTAATATTGCAGATATATTAACTAAGCTAGTAGGTAAAGTTATATTTAATACTATAATAAATATAATTAATAATAATAATAATAATAATAATAATAATAATAATAATAATAATAATAACTATATTAAAGAAATAACTTACTAGTTTTTCTCTTATATTTTTACCTATAAGGTTATTTAATAAGAGTTTTTTAACTAGTTATAAACATATTATATATATTATAGGAATATTTTTCTTATTTTTCCTATGAGGTTTTTAAGTTTTTTATACCTATAACGTATATATATATTAAGTGAGTAAGCTATATACTATAAATTAACTGTATATACCTTAAGGGGGGATATTAACATATAACATTCTTTTATAATAATAATAATAATATAAGAATAATAATAACGCTTAACTTACTTTAATATTCTATATAAAATAAACGAATAAGGTTTAAGGTATTAAACCTTATATAAAAATACTCTATTTATTATAACTTATAACTATAATACTAATTATATAATACGTATAGTTACGTAAGTACCTTATATAATTAGTAGTTTAGTAGGTTATATTTCAGATTATCTTTCTCCTCACTTTTCCCTACTAGAGGAGGAAACTTATAAGTAATAATAACTAAAGTCATTATAATATATTAATTCCCTTATTATTATCTATATAATTAAATACCTATAAATACTTAGGATTATCACCTTTTATCATAATATAAGCCTATCTATAACCTTATACTATATAGGCGTATATACTACACCCCTAAATACGCTTATACCTATACTAATATAGATTACCCTCTAAGATTATAGATTTTATTACTTTATAACCCCTCTAAGTAGGGGAGCTCTATTTAGTATTATAATATTACTTAATAGTATTAGTTTATAATATAACCCTCTTAAACCTATTATTATCTAGTAAGTAATAGAGGAGGTAGCTAAATATATTAACTTAAGCTAACTATATATATTTAATTAATTAAGAGAGGACTATATTATCTCTAATTAGCTAGATATCTAACTTTTTAAACCTTACTATAATATTTAAGTATATAAATATAGTATCTATTATCTAGTAAAAGCTATTAATAAAATCTCTATATATAAATATAAAGGTATTACTTTATATAGCCTCTTATAGTACTATTTAGTAAACCTTCTTAAATAGCTAGAAAACTCCTATATTTATAGACTAAAGTAAATATATAATATAAAAGGGAAAAAACTTAATAATAATATTAAAGTTAATATAGTATTTTATAAACTTTAAGCTAATATACTTAGAGAAGCTATTTAGAAAGAGTAACTAATATAGCTTTATACTAACTTCTTCCTAAAATATATCTCTATATAACTTAATATAAATACTTAGTATTATACTATATATCTTAAACTAATTAAAATAACCTCTATATATATTAATACTAAACTATAACTCTATAATATACTTAAGTTACTAAAACTTTACTAACTTTTTAAATAAATATATATTAAAATACTTAATATAATTTATTATAATCTCTTAATTAGAAAAGGTAGTTAGAGATTATATAAAGTAAATACCCTTATTAATATTATAATTAGCTTAAGTAATAATTAGCTTAAGTAATAATTAGCTATATTTTAAAAATAAAGTAAACTAAGATAATATCTCTAATAGTATTACTACTACTAACTAAAGTATATAACTCTCTATTAACTAAATTAATAACTTTATATAGTTTATTTTATTTTTATTATCCCTAAAATAAAATAATATATATATAGCTATTAAGGTAGTTAATATAATAGCTAGACTTATTAATATTTTAGATCTTAAAAAGTTTAAGTTTATAATCTTAAACTATAGCTTTATACTAATTAAAGAAGTTTTATATTAATACTAAGTTAAACTTAATACCTTTCTAGTAAACTTTAATAAGTTTAATCTTTAATCTCTTTTAGAACTCTAAGTAATTAGCTTTCTAAAACCTTATAAAGTACTCTAAGATAAAGCTTAAACCCTAGCTAGTTTAGAAAGTATTAATTATCTCTTTAATAATAAATAGAGTAACTAAAAAACTAGTAATATTAAGCTATATAATAAATACTACTAAAACTAAATTTTTAGCCTCTATTAATAACTTTAACTAGCTACCCTCTTTAAGTAGTATAAAGATATTATAACTAACTTAGAGAGTTTTTAAATACTTCCTTATTACTATATAAGATACCCTATAGTCCTTAATAATAGCTTAAATTAATAGTACTATAAATAGAGGCTTATTAGAGTAACTAAGGTAGAAAGCTTAATATTATATAGTATATAATATCTATATAGCCTATTTAGTAGATATTAAGTTAGTATTACTCTAATAAAGTATCTTAGTAGCTAAAATTAAAAGAAATAATTAAAAAAAGTATAATTTTAGATTATAGTATAGTCTTAAAAAAGATATTTTTTAGTAGTAAAATGAGAAAAACGCGACTTTTATATAACTAGCTAGAAACCCCCTTTTTTGCGTAGAAACCCTGTTTTTTTGCCCCCTATATGAGTAGGGGGAGTTTTGCGCTTGACGTGGCTGACTAACGCCCCCAGGTATCAGCGCCGACACGTTACACCGTCGTACGAGTACAACATGTTTGCGTGTCGTTCTATGGTCATCGGCTACTACGAGTCAGCGCCGATGGAGACCAGACTCTAATTTCACTGATAATCTCTAACTACGAGGCCTCGTGCGGGGGTTTGCTCCAGCACTCCGTAAAAGGGTTCCACGATGGAGTCGCACGCATCAGAAAAATGGTTGCGCGATGAACGGAGAATTTTCCCCGATTCCTGAGGGTCCATCAACCACCGATCCTGGATCTTGATCTGTCCGAAATGCATCCCCTCTTCCGCCTGAACCAACGGGCCCTCGCCGTGACGGCACGGTGCTTGGCGACGGTCCCGGGAGGACGGCAGCTAGAAGCTTGTCTCGTCCGGAAGCAGAAGGCCGCCGTAAAGTGCGTGTTTGATGCTACCATATCGCAATTTAATCGAGGAGCTAGACTGCCGTCAGGGGTAGGCTGCCGGCAGTGGGATGCCGTTCTTTTGTTGGGACATGACGCCGGTCAGATGATCTGCTTGAACCGGTCGGCATCGTCTTCAATGCCGTGATCTCCAAATAGTCGGGGTGTCGCTGGACAGATGAACAGACAAGAAATTGAAAATGGCGACGTGATCTCCTCTTTAATCTTTCCGTGGCCGACGACTTCGCCAGCGTGTGCCAAACAAATGGGATTTTGTTTGACCAAGACGGGACGAACTGCAACAATGACGCGGCTCATCGGCATCGTTTCTTTTCGTTTCACCACTCTTTCCCAGCAGGCCCCTGCAAACTCTCCAACAAGGCGTTCGTGGAAAGATTGAACTCGCGAATTACAAGGCGTGCTGCTGAGTAGGGATGCTGATGTTAAGTCACCTGGCAGGCAACACCCCTGACAGGGGAGCCGGGATGAAGATAATCGCCTGGTGGCCAGGCTCCGATAGCGCCACTCATTACTTTATTCCATACCTGCAGCCCCCGTTTGGGACGGCATTTGGGCAGGCGAGCGCGCAGCATGCCCACTGTCTGTGTTGTTGGTTTAATTAACACGGCGCTAGAATCCCGGCTGTAGACCAGTTTGTGCCATTTGTGGTCAGCCTGCGAGTTTCAACACCGCTCTCCGTACAATTTCCCACAAGCGATGGTCGGATCGTGGGGACTGTGGGCGGAGATGGGACGCGGCGCTGGTTCTGGAAAAGAATGCCCGAGCTAAGATCGGTGGTCTGTTGGACGGGTTGGGTTGGAGGAGGGGAAAAGGAGGAAGCGGAAGGAGATGCAATTCCATATTTATCAACCCGAAGAGTCCCTCTCGTACTCTGTAGGTAACTGTCGCCTGTTTTGCTGTTCTTGTCACTCCCTTTTCCATTCCGTGTCTCTCATTTTTTGACTGTTAGTCGTTCATTCGTTCACAAAATCCAACATGAAGTTCGCTTCCCTTTCACTCCTTGCGCTGGGCGCTATTCTCCCGGGCTGGGCCGCCGCCGAGCTCTCCGGTACCGTCGGACCGTCCACCACGCGTGCAGCCAAGGCGGCCAAGAAGACATGCAACATCACCAGCTATGGTGCCAAGACCGGCGCCACTGGTGACATCGGCGCCGCCCTTAAGGCTGCCTGGGATGCCTGCAAGACTGGCGGAGAGATCCTGATTCCGTCCGGAGAATGGGGCATGAGCACTTGGCAGACGCTCTCCGGCGGTTCTGGTGTCTCGATCAACCTCGAGGGTACCATCTACCGCACCGGCACTGCTGGTGGCCACATGATCATTGTTCAGAAGTCCACCGATGTTGAGTTCTACAGCGGCAACTCCAAGGGTGCCATGCAGGGCTATGGATACGAATTCCACAAGCGTAAGTCATCAACAATCTATATTCACGTAGTCGCGGTGCTAACAAAGATGCAGAGGGCAAGGGTGTTTATGGGTGAGACCTGATGATTCTACTACATGCGTTCTCGCAGTTCTAATTATGATTCTGCAGACCCCGTCTCCTGCGATTCGTGTCCGTCACCAACTTCAGCGTGCACGACATTGCTCTCGTTGACTCGCCCGCTTTCCACATCATCTTGGACACCTGCACGAACGGCGAGGTCTACAACATGATCATCCGCGGAGGAAACGAGGGTGGCCTTGACGGTCTCGATTTGATGGCCTGCACCAACGTCCACGTTCACGATGTCGAGGTTACCAACAAGGACGAGTGGTAAGTTCACTTTTCTTCTCCGTGAGACCGGTTTGGTTGAATCCGGCCACTGCCTCGCAGTGCCTGCCGCATTTGCCTGACGGGACCGGAAGCCGGGCTCTAGGCTCCGTGACCGTTTCGCATGGGCAGAATTATGGCTAATAAGTCTTCAGCGTCACTGTCAAGAACAAGTCCAGCCACATTCTTATCGAGGATATCTTCTGCAACTGGTCTGGCGGCTGTGCTATCGGCTCCCTCGGCGCTGACACCGCCATCTCCGACATCACCTACCGCAACATCTACACCGTCAACTCCAACCAGATGATGATGATCAAGAACAACGGCGGTGATGGCGTCTTCCAGAACTCTCGCTTCGAGAACTTCATCGGTCACGGCAATGCCTACTCCCTCAAGATCGACTCTGCCTGGGCCGGACAGAGCAAGGTCTCGGGTAGCGGTGTCGAGTACAAGAACCTGACCTTCTCCAACTGGAAGGGTACTGCTGCCAACGGTGCTTCTCGCGGCCCCGTTGTCGTCCTTTGTGCTGCTGCCGTCCCCTGCGAGAACATTGACGTCTCCAGCATCAACATCTGGACCGATGCTGGCTCGTCCATTGTTGACAAGTGCGAGAACGCCTTCGGCTCCGGACACTGCCTGCGCACCGGCTCCGGTACCTACACCAGCACCGCTACCACCAAGACTGTTGCCAACTATGAGGCCACCACTATGCCTGGCCAGATCACCGCCGGTCTTGGTCTCTCTACCTCCATCGACATCCCTGCTCTGCCCACCACCTTCTTCCCTGGCCAGAAGCCCAAGACCGCTCTGCTGGGCTCTGCCTAAGCGGATTTGTCGCTAGAACATACACCAGTCACAGGCGCACTGCTCACCTGTTGAGCTGATCATATTTTCCTGTACATACTTTATTGGAAAAGCCAAGCTGCACATATCATTCGGGAAATGATCATAATGTTCTCCGCAGATCTATAGTCTATGATTGATTTGTCGTTCCCCGTCTCGTGATGATTCATCAACAGCCTCAGGTAGCTTCAAGGGGAGTCTAATAGCTGACTTGAGACTGGATCCAAGTATCATCCAAACCACCCATGGTAACAGGCTTCGTCCCCTTCACCCCCATAAAATCTTTCAGCTTCTGTCTTAGCAAATACGTAGGGGTACAGCTCCAGGCATGACAGAAGCTGTTATTTCTGACATCACCATAAGGACTCGCCTTTGGGTCTTCCGGGTTATAACATTCCCAAAACGTATCCGCGCCAGCCTTAACCATTCCTCCCCAATAATCTATCATAATCTCGATGCACTTGTCATAACATCCCACGGTTGCAAGAGCGTCGCATACGTGATGCCACAAATAGGGCGTAAGAGGCTTGAGAGCTTCAGGATGAGAAAGGGTATTGAGCAACGCAGTCTGCGCCACATCCTTCGGGAAGGCCTCAGCCAGGACCAGCCATGATGCTGAGGCATAGCTCACCTGACCCTTGGGGCCAGATACGAAGACGTGTTCTGGTGAAAGGAAAGCCTTCGCTGCTTCGGTCATTTGGGCCACGAGATCCACAAAAGGGGCTTCTTGGCCGAGGACCTTGGCCAGGGCATTCGCCGCCTTGAGGCAGTATAGGAGAACACCGTGCTCGCCCGCGCTGTGTTCCAAGCCGGGTTGCCAATCGAGGAATTTCCATCCCTCACCCTTCGTTTCATCAAAGGCATGAGTGTCAGGGTCCAGGTGTGATATCGCTCGTTTGACGCATCCAAGCACGGTCGGCCAGAGGTCGTGGCCGGCGGCGGTGTCACCCGATGCCACCACATAGTCATTGACAATGGCCGCAAAGAGAGCGTCGTAGTCGACGATGTAGTCAGATGAAGGCGTCAGTTGCGGCTGCTCAAAGATGCATGCAGGCACCGAGTCATCTTCGCGAACCACGGCCGCAAACTGGAAGATGCAGCGCTTGACGAGGTTGAAGTCTTTGAAAGTGCTGTAGTTTGCGAGAGCTTGTAACCGAAGGTCTCCGCTCCATAGTCGGCGATCGCGACGAGGGCCATCTTCAAAGACTGTCTGCATACAGTCTCTCAAGGTTGAGATGCTGACATGGTCGATCTTCCGGAGAAGCTCGTCACCAAACTCCAGCGCCTCCAGTGGATGCGTCTGGCTGATGGCGCTCACACACTCGCACTTGATATTTGAGAAGACAACCTTGAACAGTGGTGATGTGTCGATGATATCAACTCGGAGAAATCGGAAGGAGTACCGGCGGCGCAATGTCACTAGCTCAGGGCACATGTCGATGTTGATGACCTCGTCCGGGAGCCAGCTGGTACTGATCCAAGTCTTCACGTTGTCCATGCCCAAGGTCACGTCAAACGGAGACTCGCCAAAGGTAAGGCGCAACCTGCAAGGTGCGTCCATGTGCGATCCTCGGGACTCGAGACGAAACGATATGTATCCCACCATGTGGACGCCGAAGTCGAGAATGAATTCATCTCCCTTTCCCCAAGTCTTGGATGGAAGCTGGTCCATAGTGCAATCCGCCGGCGCAGCACGAACACCAAAATACTGGCTGTCGTCATTGTCAAACTTGATAACTCGCTGAGGTGTGCGCGCCCATCTGTGCAACTCGGGGCAGAGGTCGTTGGCGACCTTTTCGAATTCTCGGTTCCATCTCGTCGGGAGAACGCTCGCGACCATGCCCTCGGGTGCATCAGACATGATGGTCTGATGTTGACTGTTGTACTATTTTAGCTTGACAAGGAATGGCGTGCTGGAAGCCCTGGTTCGGTTGATAAGCCCGTCTACGAGGTCTGGAATTACAGCTGAAAGCATGGGTTGAAGCTGGTTAATGTTGTTTTTGACACGCCACGATCACAAACAGCATTCGTAAACGCTTCGGTGTGACATCCTCCCGAGAAAGGCAGTCAAACCCACTTGCTCGGCAAAGCAAAAAGTGTGGCTGCCGCTTCCGATTGCTCAATTGGGCCCGCCTCGTCATCGCGATGTCGGCGTGGGGAGATCCTAGTCGCGGTTTGCGGGGAAGAATGCGGTGACCTCGGACATTCTGAATCAAGCCGAGTCTGGAACATCGATCACGCGGACACCAAGGGTTCAACTACGGTAAAACTGCGGTGAAGTCACGGCAAGACTAGGTTATTTTGAGGTGTTTACAGAATTAGTTCAGGTTTTCTTGCCAATTTTTCTCCTTGGCGTGGTCATTAGGTCGAAGCCGGTCTTCAGATGAAAGAGGGTCTTTGGACATTAGCATAATGCCGAGCTGCCGTCACACCATTGGCTTCCCAGCCATCGTCAGTTGATGTAAATGGTCTGCACTTGATTTTATTGCGCTTGATTTGTCTTCAGTTTGACACCAAAAGTCGTCAATTCGCGATTAGAGCTCTTGTACGTCCTACCATCGCGTTCAAAAGCCCGATCTCAAAGAAGCGCCCTTTTCATTCTCGAGCAACGGCTTGCCAAGGTAACATGAACGATAGCCAACTTTCCGGGTCGAACCCCGCGTCCTCGTGGTATTCTCCACAAAGAACCTCCGGCAATTGCACGCTACTGTGGGGTCCCCAGATTAGGACCGAGAAGACGGGTCATTGACACGTCTGGTCCAGGCCCTCCCGCTGTTGACGACCAGGGCCACGGCCAAGTTCATCTTAAGGATCCTCATAGCACCCCTAAATAGGTTAGACGTCATCAAAGATAGCCAACCACGAGTCCCAAGGCTTTTCTTCGGAAGAGATACTGACTCAGGCAGACCCAACTACCAGGCATGTCGTTGACTCTCTTCCTTGGTAACCATATTGCCGGCCACAATTCCGCGCCATCACTGAAACGCACTGGCATCATGCGAACACAGTCCGACATGGGCAGAAACCGGCCCCTCCCCCGCAGGAGTCAGCCATCTGGTTGGGTATGGAGGCCACTCTTGGGCTGGATGGCGTTCACGCTCGGTCCAGGACTCGGGGCTGAAGTCTTCTTTCGAGGAAGGGCCCCAGACAATGGGCTCTGTTCGGCCCATCATTCGAACGACTTTGATCCGAAGAAGTGCCTACGACTTCCTTGACAAGATCCAGTTGCAAATCGTTCCTGAGAATAAGAACCGGGGCCATTCCCGGGAAACCGTAACTTTGGACCCAGTTCCCCAGACTCGTCTCCTCAGCTTCCCCAGATCGTCGGGGCCAACCCCAGAATCCTTCAGCAGTTTAGACTTCTTTGCCCGGGGAATCACCGCACCAATTATCTTAGCCAGCCATGGCCGAACACAATCTTGAAGCGTCGAAGACGCCCATTGTCGCCGAAAAGGACGATATCGCCGCGGCCAAGGGCGAACACGTCGAAGAGATTGGCCACGCTGCCACCGCCGAGGACCACGTAGAAACTCCTTTGCAGGCCATCAAGAATCAGCCGTGGGCGTTTCTGTGGTGTGTCTACGCCATCTACGTCCTTATCCTCACCAGTTTCGACAATCAGGCGGGCGGCAGCATTCTGAGTATCCCAGAGTTCCGCAAAGATTTCGGCAATGAATTCAATGGCGACTATGTGCTTCCCGCGAAGTGGCAATCTGCCTACAGCGGAGCTCCTGTGGCATCGTGAGTGACGCCAACACGCAACTAAGACAGACCAATTGCTGACAATTTCATTTACAGTGCCGTCATTGGATCCATCGGTGCTGGCTATATCACCGATATCATCGGCCGAAAGTGGACGTACTTCATCAGCTATATTTTCATCTTCGTCGGAATCACACTCGAGACTACTAGCACGACTAATGAAATGTTCTTTGCCGGAAAGTTCATCGCAGGTTTTCCCATTGGCGCTTTCATTACCGTCAGCATGACGTACATCGGCGAGATCGCGCCCCTGGCTCTTCGTGGTATCCTGACCGCCGCCGCCGCCATCGCTTTCACAATCGGACCTTTCATCGTCTCCCTCATTGTCAACGCGACAGGTGCTCGCCAGGATCGCTGGGCCTACCGAGCTATCTTCGTTTCGCAATATGGCGTGAGTGGCTTGGGAATTCTCGTGTTGGCCTTCATGCCAGAGTCTCCGTGGTGGCTGGTGAACAAGGGCAAAATGCAAAAGGCTATGAAGTCCCTGAGCCGTCTTGGCTACGACGCAGTACAAGCCGAGAAACGTCTCTCCATTATCACAACAACTTTGGCCGAGGTTCGCAAGGAGACTGAAGGCGCAAGTTACGCCGAGTGTTTCCGCAAGTCGAACTTGCGTCGCACCGTCATCTCCGTTATGCCCTTGAGTATCCAAGCCCTATGTGGTGTCTACTTCGTATCCGCCTACAGCACATACTACCAACAACTGGCTGGATACAGCACCCAGGAGAGCTTCATTCTGGCGATTGTTCAACAAGTTATTTCGATGCTTGGCAATGTTGTTTCCTGGTTTCTCATTGACAGAGTCGGCCGTCGGGGGCTGACGCTCTACGGCATGTGCATCCTCACGACTCTGCTCATGATTACTGGCGGTCTTGCCGTCGCTGGAACTCCTGGTGCCGTGAAGGGAACAGTTGCGCTACTCCTGATCTACTGCTTCTTCTACAACGTCACCATTGGCGCGACCGCCTACTCCTTGTTGACCGAGGTTGCCACGTCTCGACTTCGTGCTAAGACTGCCTCTATGGCCTTGGCTCTTCAGAATGCCCTCTTCGTGAGTGCTTTCCCTCTGGACCTTCTTCAATTAGCCTTGACTAACAGCTATGATTCTAGACCATGTGGGCTTTCGTCATTCCCTTCCTGTGAGTGCACCTATGAGACACCTTTGTTCTTTGTTAAGGACGAGTACTGACATGAATACCAGTTTCAATCCCGACCAAGCGAACTTGCAGGCGAAGGTTGCCTTCATTTTTGGTGCCTTCTCCATTCTGTCCACAGTTTACCTCTTCTTATATCAGCCTGAGGTTGCCGGCAGATCTTACGAGGAGCTTGATGAGATGTTTATGAAGAAGGTTCCTGCACGCGACTTCAAGAGCTATAAGACGGAGGTTGAGGAGAAGAGCGAGCGCGCTGTTGCTGAGAACATTTGATACCCACATTGCGGGACATTGATCCCAAGGAAGAGCTGAAATGATCTTTTTACTGGAATGAAGTATGCTCAACGAAACAATGATACAAGGCCACTTAATTCTGGCTGATGCAGCAAAAAATCCGAGCCTGTGTGGAAGCACTCCCTAAGGCATTGTTCCCAATTTCATGATGCGATGGAGAGGAATTGCACGACCTGAAAGACGTGAAGCAAGTGCTCAACTTGACTAAGGAGTTTGTCGGATTGGATCTCAACCTCATATTCACGCGCGGGACGTCCAGTCACTTGTGTTTTGAACCCCTTGTGTACACACTTAGTTTTTACATATTGTGAAGGCTATGGTGGAGTGCTCTGTGGTGCGCGAATATCGGCATCTCTAACACCTGGCGCTCCTCGTCTGACAACGACACAATGACCGTACCTTTCGAGTAGATTTTATTCCGTCTTATACGGTTCCGATGGGCGATCGATTACGACGGTGTCTTACCGCCCGTAATGGTATTTCGGTGGGAGGGGTGCACAGCTCAAGGGCCAATATACCGCAAACGATGCAGCTAATCGGCGCCCTTTAATTGGCCTATTCTGAGCTGGTCCCGTGAGGAAAATAGAAGGATTGCGCGCTTGAAGTGCAGATGAAATGCCGTTCGCTACCATTCTGTCGAGTTCGCTGGCAAGAAAAAACTGCGGAACAGTTGTTCAATCCAGACGTTGGTCGAATCTCAGACGTTGGTCGAATCTTATCAATTATCAAATAGTTGCGAGAAGCGGGGTCTCCAGGTTGGCATTTTGCAGGAGTAAGACAAAAGCCACGTGGCATACGAAGATCAATGTCGCCTGCTTGGAGAAAAGCTGCTAACGAATGATAAGATTGTCTTCTGCGGTAGGGTTATGTTTGTAAAGAACGAGGGTGAGAGAGACGTGCATCCAGGAACCAGAACCACGCTCAAAGACGGCGCCCGCGAGCTGCCGCCGCGACGGCGGCAAGCGGAGTCGCCCAGCCGGCCGAGAAGATGGGCAAAGCCGCTGGCACCCAGCCGTCCTGCTGGATCTGGGGGCGGATACCACACACGTGGTAGCGTCCCTGGATCCGCGACGTTGGCATCCGAGTGAACCGGCTTATCAGAGCTTCCAAGATATGCTGGTTTGTTGAGGGCCTTGTCCGAACTTCTCGGCTGCCACTATTGTTTGGACGTTAATCCTATTGCGATCCATTTGGAACATTAGATACGAAAGCTTCCACAACGAGAAGCAGATGTGTGGCTGCTGCGCGCGCAGATTCGATAAATGCTTGACGATGTTCACCGGAGACCGACGGAAACCATCGAGGACCCGGGATAGAGGATCGGAGCTCACCTAGAGCTTATCACCCTGATCCCTTCACGTGCCTTCAATTACGCAGCGGTTTTACGCTGGGGGCTCACCAACGGGCCCGTCCAAGAAGCGGAGCCGGCCGAAGCTGAAATGCAGAGATACCTGGGCGAGTGTGGGAAAGGCATGGCACTTTTGTCTCTAGCCAATCTGTAGGCTGTAAGCGCACGCGGTCATTGACTGAATTGGGCAGAGATACGACGCAAGTCGCAACTTGTCAAAAGCTCGGGAACCTTAGCACTGATCGCTTCCCCGGGGTGGCGTGGGGCCTGCCACACCTTTTGCGCGTCGGTCTGTACTGCATAGTACTGTATTCTGCGCGTATGGCATCCTAGCGCGAGTTCCTAGGGCCGGGTTGGGGAGGTGGCAGCTGGGATTGCGGATGGCAGATGCAGCAAGGTGATCCTGTTGGTGCTTCTGCTTCAATGTCCGTTCCTCTCTTGGATAGCCTGCTAAAAGATGCGTGACAACTGATAGGCTCTGGTGAACCCCCGTTCATGCTTATGTTCTCGGCCCCAGCCGACAGAGCAGCTAAGGCCAAAATGAGGGGAGAAGGATGGTGCTAAGGGGAGGGATACTGGTTGTTATCATCGTGAACTGCAAATGAGACAAGGACTCAGGGGGGTTCAGTTGTTACGCGTTGCCCGGACACTCCCTGGAATTGGCGTCGCTTGCGCTGAGTGATTGATGACGGCGACTGTTCGCTAATCTAAAGCGTTCATCTCGTCTCAATGCCAGCTTGACACCGGACGGGGTCCCCCGAGTTACGAGTCACTCGCAGGTTCAGGCGGCTTCAGTCCGCACCTACACTTTGATATTACAGGGCCCAAGGACGTCTTATCGCCGATCTGACTACCCTTCCCGCTGGCTGTCAGCCGCCACATGCTGGGCGTGAGACCCCCGTAAGCTTCCGCGGAACATGTCCTGCTTAACTATGCTCAGATGGTACCCAGTCTGAAGAAGGTCGAAAACAGAACAGACAATCGGGAGAGGAAGTGAGAAGACAGTGGCCAGAACAGCAGATGAGCAACTGGCATTGAACGAGACAATCCATATCAGCATCCGCGACGTCTTGTTCTCCCCTCCCTTCCCCTCCATCCATGGCGTTTGTGGCGCCGGGGCGGCTGAAGCAGCTATCTCCAACCAGTCCCAATTCTCCGCATGCCTCCGTGCTCTAGCAGCGGTTTGGGGGTCGCAGTGCACTGGCGTGTCTTGGGGTCTCGGCCCCTAGCAGCCATCAGATTGTTTAGTCGCGCCCAGGAGAACGGAAGGATCTGCCACACCTTCATCGTACAGGACAAGGCCGGTATTGAGCCTATCAGGAGGCTTTCAATCATCGTTGCCCGACGCCGTCCCCGGCTGCCATTGCCACACGGTCATTGGCTGCCCCGGAAGCCAAGCTGGTTCTGGTGTGTGCCTGTGTCTCTCTCCTGGGCTCTCTCTCTCTTCCTGTGTGCCTGTCTGTGAGACGACGATAATGAGTTGGCTCACCCGGTCACCGAAGACAGAAGCAGACCCGAACCATGATTCATGCGTGTCGTCCGACTGGATACAGCATCTCTTGTCGTCCCCAAGGCAGTCCAATCCAACGCCGGGCAAAGACAAATGCAAACGAACCCGGCACCACAAACTAGCCCTGCCCTTTTGCTAGCCGGCCTGCTCGCCCAGCCTTCCAACGGCCAGTCTCGTCTCTCCAATCTCAGTTGACCCCACTGCGCGTCTCCATCGTTCCATCAACCTTCCAGAAGCGGAAGCGCGCCGTTGGCTTTGCCACTCACATAATACATTGCAGAGCTAGTTGGCTTGGTCCGGGTCTGCGCGAAGTCTGTGCTAGTGTTCGGTCCTCCCACAATCCTTGTCATGCCACCCGCACGCCGCAATAAAAAAAAAATTCGATCCTTATCGCGGTCGCGGGACCTGAGTTCTGGGGTCCAGCGCAAAGCTTTTGTTGGACCTGGCATCTCTAATCGCGACTGATTCAGCGGGAGGAACACCGCTGTTTATGAACCGGTCTCTGAACAGACTCATCTCTTCGCAATAGATGAAGAACAGGAAGACTCTTAACAGCGCCAAAGAGACTTGGCAACTTGGGAATGAAGAGGGGAATCGTTTGACAAGAACTGAAAAACATGACCGATGGTGGCAACCCTCCGAGATATCGTCTTACAATGACTGAAAGTCCCCTCCTCGACCTCCATCTCTCCCTAGCTACCCTGGCCGTCTTGTATCTCTTGTACCACCATTGTTTGTCAATCCCACACCCGTCAACCCTGTCACCCATCCAACCCGCATCCCTCGTTGGCTGCGCGCTGTTCAGAATCTGGGTCAATCCACCGAAATGGGCACCGAACCACATGAGGGCTCTTCCCTTCCTCCACACCCAGGCGGGCAAGCGACCGACGAGTGAGCAGCCTGCATCGTCCTGAACACCTGCCGCTGCGCGCGCAGCTCGATCAAATGGCGGCAAACTCCAATGGATCCTTGCTCGTCCATCCCCATCCCACACTCCCAAATGCCTGCCCGGCCTGGGCCTGGCTCCCGGGTTGCTGATAAGCTACCGTAGCACTCCGTAGTAAGTTGAGGATCGTTGCGTCCTAGCCTAGCCTCGGCACTACTCTCGGATTTCTTGATCATCGCACTGGGAATTTTTAAAAAGGGCTTCCCCTCAGGACGCGTCAATCCAGGGTCCTGTCTCGTGGTTCTCGTCTGTTTCGTGCAGCAAGCTCTCCAGTGCCCCCCTCCGCCTCTTCATGAGCAGCAGAGCCGTCTGATCGGTGGTCGTTTCTTTTCAACAATACCCAGGCAAGCCCTCAACTGTGCTAGCCCGTGGTCCACCACCCTCTGCCACTACCGATAATACTCGTTGAAAAATTTCTCTTGATTTTTCCCGAGTAGGCCAAGCCAAGCGCAAACGCTTGCTGTCAAGTCCCTCCCCCTCCGTCCTGTCTCTTGTCATAGCCACCGGTGCGACCCGAAACCCTATTCCGCAGCCATGGCTTCCCAGGTCACCGAGGTCAACAAGACCGCCTCCGACAGCAACAGCCCGGCCGTCACTCCGACCCGTCGCAACTCGGACCCGGCGCTGGAAATCTCCAACCAGCACCAGCATCACCACCTTCACCACTCCGACCGCGTTGATGCCAAGGGCCACGCCGACAACGTCGTCTACACCCGCACCGGCGATTCGACCGTTCCCCACCAGAGCCATCTTCACGACCACAGTGAGCCGCACGACATCGAGAAGGGCAACCCGGACAAGCTGAGCGGCCCGCCCGACTACGATGGCGAGAAGGGTGGTGTCATGACGCCCTCCGAGCAGGAGGGTGCTCAGAAGCCTTCCAGAGTTCGCACTTTCTACAAGAAGCACAAGTGGATTGCCCACCTGTTCATCTTCTGCCTGTTCACCGGCTGGTGGATCGCCTCGCTCGTCCTGCACCGCAACGACAAGAACTGGGTTGTGCCTTTCCTCGTCTGGCTCGGTATCATGCTCCGTCTGGTCTTCTTCTACGTCCCCAGCTCCTACGTCTCGCGCCCCATCAAGTTCGTCTGGCAACATTCGGCCGGCCTCGTCCACAGCGTCATCCCCGAGAAGTTCCGCACTCTTGCCGGCGCTGCTACGACCATTGCCGTCATTCTTGTCGGCTCTTTCGTCTCCGAGGAGTCTGCCGATAACACGCGCGAGAACCGTGCCGTTTCCATCTTCGGTCTGATCGTCATCCTGTTCTGCTTCTGGGCCACCTCCGCCAACCGTAAGCGCGTCAACTGGCGCCCGGTTATTGGCGGCATGCTGTCGCAGTACATCATTGCGCTCTTCGTGCTCCGCACCGGCGTTGGCTACGACATCTTCAAGTTCATCGCGGACCGTGCCGGCGACTTGCTCGGCTTCGCCAACCAGGGAACTGCTTTCCTGACTGCCGACAGCGTCATTGACCTCCACTGGTTCATCAGCGGTGTCATTCCCCCCATTATCTTCTTCGTCGCCATTGTCCAGGTCCTTTACTACATTGGCTTCCTGCAGTGGTTCATCGGCAAGTTCGCTACCTTCGTCTTCTGGGCTCTGCACGTGTCCGGTGCCGAGGCCGTCGTCGCTGCTGCCACTCCCTTCATCGGCCAGGGCGAGTCTGCCATGTTGGTCCGTCCTTTCGTCCCCCACATGACCAAGGCCGAGATTCACCAGATCATGACTTGCGGTTTCGCTACCATCTCTGGTTCCACCCTCGTCGCTTACATCAACCTGGGTCTCAACGCCCAGGCCATGGTTTCGTCCTGTGTTATGTCCATCCCCGCCTCCATCGCCATCTCCAAGCTTCGCTACCCCGAGAACGAGGAGACCTTGACCGCCGGAAAGGTCGTGATCCCCGATGACGACGAGCACGAGGCCAAGAACGCCATCCACGCCTTTGCCAACGGTGCCTGGCTCGGTATCAAGATCGCCGGTACAATCGTTGCCTCGATTCTGTGCATTCTGGCCTTCATTGGCCTCGTCGACGGTCTGCTGAGCTGGTGGGGACGTTACATCAACATCAACGAGCCTCCTCTGACCCTCAACCTCATCACCGGCTACATCTTCTACCCCATTGCCTTCCTCTTGGGTGTTCCTCGCAACGGTGACCTTCTCAAGGTCGCCCGCCTGATCGCCATGAAGGTCGTCGCTGTAAGTGAAATCTCCAAGACTGACGTCTTCACCTTATCAGGTACTGATCTCTCTTTTCATAGAACGAGTACGTTGCTTTCTCCGCGATGAAGGAGGCCCCCTACAACGACCTCTCTCCCCGCTCTCAGCTCATTGCCACCTACGCCCTCTGCGGTTTCGGTAACATTGGCTCCCTGGGTATCCAGATCGGTATCCTGGGCCAGCTTGCCCCCAGCCGTGGTGGTGATGTCAGTGCCATGGCCATCTCTGCCCTGATCTCCGGTGTCATGTCGACCTTGACGTCCGCTGCCGTCGCCGGTCTTGTGATCACCCACCAGACGACCAATCTGGTCTAGACTGCGAGCCGGAATGGGCCGGTGGTGTGAGGCGCGGCATCGTTGCCGGCCGTCGTCAATGAGTGAAAAAATGAGTTAAAGAAAAAGATGCAAGATGTGTACGATGTTGATGAGGCGCTGTTGCGTCAGAAATGAGAGAAAGAACCACACAGTGGTAGATAATAATACCCGGCTTTTGTCAGCGAGCTGACCAATATACCTACTTCTCACTTCCGAGTCTCTGAAAACATGCTGGTAAAGGACCCCCGAAAGGGCCCTCCGAGGGTCTTATACCGAGAGGGAAATCGTGGTGTGACGATCCAAGACGTGATTCGAGGCTGTCTTGCGCGATCGGTAGGCGGGCTTCTTTAAGAAGTCCAACGGCCTTTTGTGCCCCTGGACATAAGTTCGTCTTCCACGCCCTTGCTTGCCCCGCCGGCCAACATCTCCGGCGGTCGTCCGTGAGTCACGCCGGGATCCTTAGCATGGCGTGGTGGCTTCAGCAGCGCTCATTGGCGCCCTGACCGCCGGTGGCACCCTCTTCAGCGGGAAGAGAACAGTGGTGAAAATTTTAACCAACAGAAACACTACCGCCGGTGTCCTGCGGACGTCGGCGCCGGCCGCAGAGGCATGGCTGAAAGTTCAAGCTCAAAGGCCAAACCTCGGTTTGGTAGTTTCCAGTGCGTAATGAGAATTGCAAACAGCCTAATATGCGCCGTTTTTCAGTTCCTCTATTGATTCTGTCAGGGTTTTCGAGCCAGCGATTTGCAGCGGTTGGTTGGTTCCCCCGCGGCGCTGGCTGACGCGAGATTGGGGTCGGCCGTCCGGTCCAAGAACAGCGTTAGGAATCTGGGAATCGCAGCATTCCTAAATTCCCAATATCGGATTTCGACGGTCGCCGAAATCCTAGACCTTTCGACGGCTGTCCCCTGAGGCAGACAGCTTGCAACATGATTGGGTTCGAGATCATTGATGAAAATCTTGCTGCATGTCCTAACTCAACCCAGCTTAGCTTATGCACTTTCAGCGGAAGTTTAGTGCATCTTGCTTCCTACAAGTGTTCCGCATAGCATGAGGCTCTGAACTGAGGCTCTCGTTTCTTGACGTTGAAGACACAATAAACAGTGTATGCCGCTACCAGCGGTCTACCTGCTCCTCTTCGTAAAGCATATGTTTACTTTTGGTGCATGTGCACTGTGCTCAACGACAACAAGCCGACAGCACTGCTTTCTCCGAAAGCACCTGGCTTCTTCCCCCTGGCTTCTTCCCCCTCTATCATTTGACTTCTGAAGTCAAAATGTCACAAAACGGACATGACATCACTTTTGAAATCTCAGTATTTGCAGAAGTAGTGCGCCACTACTGACTGGCTAACTGGCATCTGAAATCTTTTCTGGTCTCCCTCCCCTATTCAAGCGAGTACATCTGACATGCTGACGCATGAAAATGCATATCGCCTCTGGGCGAGTACTTCTTTGTCTGCTGCAGACCTCCTGAGTTGATTTGCAGCCCGTAATTGCCGTCTCATCGTCTTGCAGGGAATCACATCTCACGTGAGGAGCCATGTCCATCAAGGTGCCTCAAAGATGGCATATAAATGGCGGCCATTCCGCGAACCTGTTCTCCGTACATCCTCTCCTCGTTAACGAATCGGCAGTTGACACTGAACAGCTTTGAACTCAGGCGTGGCAGATAATTCCAAGCATCAATACATGTACCTTTCTTGGTCTCCCGTCACTCTCCATCCGTCGAAGACTTGTCCCGGACACAGCTATACATGGATGGCAACATGCAAAGGGGTTTTCCTTGCCCGTGGACAACCCAGTCGCTCAACACATATGCAGACGAAGTTACGCTTACTCGAAACACGATTTTTTGAACTCTTCAAAGAGTAATGGTATTATTTACGGAAGAAAGAAGAACCGCTTGGGTCAAATGTTATAGACAGGAAGTTGTCCTCGCTAAAGGCGAGATGTCTAGGCAACAAAGCAATGGTCAGAGAGAGGCGTCGATATGTACAGCAGACTGCCTCTTCCGAGTCGATGCTCGTGCCCGAATTTGGGTATTTCTATTGTTCAGGCGTTTAAGCAATGGTGCACTGGGAGTACCACTCGCTGTTCTTGGTGCACTTGAATCCGCTGCCGCAAGCGGTAGGACCAGTCCAGCCAGAGCCACCGCACTGGCCCCAGGGACCGGCAGCAGCAGCGGAGGAGTCGGAGCTGGCAGCCTCAGTAGGCTGGGCAGCAGCAGACTCGACGACAATGGCCTTCTTGGTGGGGGTGGCGGAAGCGACGGGGGCGGCAGTGGTGCCGGAGCCGTTGCCGGAGCCGGAGGTGGTGCCGGATTGCCAGCCACGCTCACGGGAGAGCTCGTACCACCAGTTGCGAAGCATCCAGCCGTCGAAGTCGGTGATCTCGGCAGCGGAGCCGGCGTTCATGATGAAGCTGGTGACACCAGTGGGGGTCCAGTCGTAGAAGTCATCCAGGCCGTAGGTGTGGCCAACCTCGTGCATAAGAATGTGGGCGTTGCCAGTAAGAGCACCCATGAAGTACTCACGGCCGATACGCTGACCCCAGTCACCACCAGCACCACCAGACATGCCGTCGGTGAGCCAAAGAGACTGGTCGTAGTGACGGTCAGCACCGGCAGCGCACTTGCTGTAGTCGCCGTCCTGGTTGAAGAAGCGGCCGCAAGACTCGGCGCACTGGGGAATGCCATCGGCATCAGTGTCGGTGTAGACCTCGATGCCATCAGTGGAACCCTGGAGCAGGCTCTTGTCCTTGACAGCCCAGCCGACAACGTTGACCTTGATGTCGGAGTAAGGGAAGTTATCGTAGCCGTAGAGCCACTTGTACCAGCCCTGGTGAGCGGTGTTCAGGGCAGAGGCGACGGACTTGCGCTGGGCCTCAGTGACGGAGGCAGTGGACTCCCAACGGACACAGACGTTGATGGTGCCCTTGGTGGCCATGACCTGGTCCCATCCGTAGTTCTTGAAGCCGAAGAAGTTGGAGTAGGTGCTCTTGCAGTGGTCCCAGACCTCCTTCAGGGGCGAGGCGATATCAGAGGGGGGGCTCCAGCCGGACTGTCGCTTGGTAGGGCGGTTGCGGGCCATCTCGAGGGGGTTGCGAGCGTTAACGGGAGTGATGGCCTGCCACACGGAACCGTCAAGGTCGGAGGTCTCGCTGGTGACGCCCTTAGCCTGGGCGGAAGCCGCAAGCAGGACAGCCGCGGCGGCGGAGGTGGTAGTGAAACGCATGGTGAAAGTGGTGAACAACAAAAAGATTTACAGAAAAGAAGTGAAGATGTTCAGGAACGAATGACAGTACAACGGGGTTGGTGCTAGAGACCGAACGAAGTTGAATTGAGAGAATATGGAATGGAAGGTCTAGACGGGGTGCGACTTGGGAGAGATATATACAGACGCCAACCCTTTTCTTGTCATTCTCGTTCATCGTATTCATCTGGACGCAAAAGGAGCCATCCGCTCCACGAGCTAACCGAGCACATCACACTAGCCTGGGTATCTGCCGTATTGGCAGTATTGGCCAAGACTTCAACGTTGCTGCTTTGCTGCTTATGCCGCCTGCTGTTTCCCCAAACCTCCATATGCAGCAAGAATTGTTCGTGTCACGGCACAAATCATTGGCGGGAGAATAAGCCTGCGGAGACTGATGGGAGGATGGTAGATTAAGGACCGCTGTAAGGGTGGCGTTGGCTGCCCGAGTTGGGGAAGAGATCCTACGGCGCAGAGAGGGGCGTGATGGGATGCCTTCCTATCCTGAACGTTGTGGCCGGACATAAATGACGCCAAGGCTGAGCGGACAATTTTTGCGTGACAAGCAGGTTCTGGCGTCGAACAAGAAGGCTTGGAAAATCCGGGGAAGGGCGCCTATGCAGCGTGAAGGGGGCCAAAGGAGGCTCATCCATCTGCCGTCCATTGGTGCGGCATTGTTTATGGGGATGGTGAAGTTCACGTTGCATTGATATTTCATCATTTGAATCCATCCAAACATGAACTCTTAGAGGTGCGATCTTAAGAAACACGGAAGGAAAAGAAGGTTGTATGCTTTCGGGTCGATCATCCGACATCAACTCACGGAGCACTCGGCCTCCAGGCCAGACGTGAGATGGGCAGAGAGAAGGGACGAAAAGACAACCTAGGAGAGAAGTTGTTTCAAAGCAGGTGAAAGCGAGCGATGGTGAAACACGGCGATTAAATTGCGGGACTGCCACCCAGAAACCTGGTAATTTCTTGAATCCCTGACTGGCCAGCACACTGCAGGACCAACGGGGATAACTACTGAATGGTATCTCATGACGTTACATAATCCGGTCATGGGAGGTTGACTTGGCAGCTCCACGCCTCAATTTGGACGAAATCGAGGGCTTCCAGACTCTTGGCATCGGGTCCGTCCATATCACCGTTGGGCGATTCGCCACGGCAAGCCGGGAGTAGTCCGTGGTCATGGCGGCGCTGGCTCGCTACCACAGGATCATTGCCAGCGTCTGCCTATTTGGTGCGCTGCGTCTCGATTTGTCGTCGGAGCGTGCCTTTGAATTCCCGCTGGTTGGTCAAAGTCTTTCGATTTGCGTCTGTAGGGCTGGCAGAACGGCCGCCCGCCGGAGGACTCGGATGAGACGCGGATATTCAGCCTTTGGAAGAGTGACACCTGTCAGATTTTCCATGTTTTGACGCCGCGCCGGCTGCGGCTGCCGGTGTGGAATTTCATCTCCTGCTGAAGCGGTCCTAGCGGTCTGGACATCACTGACGTCGTCAAACGAGCAGCGCAAGAGTCATGCACTGCTGAGAGTCCTGCGACCGTTATCAACTTGTCTTATGGTCACCGGTGGGAGGCGGTGGTCTGAGCCTCGGAATAATAACCATTGACTTCTAAGTTCAGACTGCTGCCCACGGAAACCGCGGATATGTTAATCTTCTTAATCTGGGCTTTCAATTAAGCATAACCCTGACCACCACTTTCCGAAATCATAGCAATATATTGTCTATGGCTCCCGCTTCGCGTTAGTCTGCCCGTCGGACTTTTACAGCGCACTCCACCTCGGTTACACTTGCTGCACCTTAATCAAAACCTCAAATGGTCTGGAGCATGCTCCTTTTCAAGACCCCCATCGCAGCGGAATGAGCCAATTGCGTCGTGTGGAGGCACACGAGATCAGCTGCAGCCGCGATTCAAAGTGCATGGGGCAAACGCGACAGAGATTCACAACCGCAGCGCCTCGCACGCTCCCTACCCCTTAACAGCCCGCCCCAAAGGATGCGGGCTGGTCATCATTAGTCACCCGCGCGTCAATTGATTGGGTTCGTTAATTTGAGGCACGCAAACAGTCGAGATAGACTTGGCAAGACTTTTTGCAAGCAGAAGAGTTGCAAAACGGAAACTATCGGCTAAGGTATACGAGACTCTACTTCAATATGTTTCAATCAACTAGAGAGAAGTGAGATGATTAGTTGATTATTGGCGGAACAAATCACCACGTTCCACCAAGGAGCACCCGTATTTGATTATTCGTCTGCAAGCCAGCGTCGGAAGGGTACATCCGTAAGTTCAAGAGACTCAGAGGCGAAATTCGAGACTAATAAACGATATTAGGTGAGAAGTTTGTGTGATGATTCATTTGGGTTTCTCATGGTTTTGGGCAGCCTCTCTGGCAATCCAGCAATTATGGATCCCCGAGAGACAGTCGCCGGTGATGGTGACGTTGAGAGTCAGGCCAAGTCAGGTCATAACCGAATACAATCCTCATGAAAAGGGGCTGGGTCACAAGACAGCGGATTGCGAACGAAACAGGTCCGTCAATGAGCGGCTGATGTCTTGGGCCGATTATTTCTCAATTGAGCGCTTTGAATTGACTCGAACGGTTCACAAACTTCCTCACAAGGTGTTGATGGAACAATTGGGAAGGGCTTGAGACGTTACATGTGTCTGGCGGAAGCTGAAAATACTTCTTACTCCGCCATCCGTTGCGACGGCATGGCGATGGGGCTTCCGGTACGGGTCCTGAATCCAAGCACTCAAGTTGCAAAGAGGGCCGTATCAAAACCTTCCTTCGACCCAGCGGAAGCAGTATGCAACATGCGTGCATGCAGTATGGTGGTCGCAGTGTTCGCCCTGTCAATTTCAGTTTATTTTCCCGTCAAATAATTGGCGATGCATACTCTGTTCTGCGGCTCATTGTGCTGTCTAGGAGAACCGCGTGTTGGGCCTCGCTTGCCGACCCCAAACTTGGGTGGTTTCGGCCCCGTAGCGGACGATCATCCGGGGCTGTGGTCCGGCATTCGGCACTGGGTACGATGCGAAGAAACCCGCTCAAGCACAGCTTCACGGGAGCAGTAGTCGTCAGTTGAGAGGCCATAGTTTGACAGAAGCTTGGTTACTCCGAAACTGGTCGGTCTGATCTGCAAGGTGACTTTTCGGTCGACGGTGTAAAAGTCCGTGACATTATTTTGCGACGACAACGGTGATCGCAGAAACCAGCCATGCCAAGTGGCCGAAAGAGCCTTTATCGGTCAATTTGGGCAACTCTAAGAAAATTGGAAGACGCCTCGAGTAAGTCTGCGATTTTTCTCAGCGACTCGGTTTGGTAATGGAGTCGCCTTCTCGGTTTCGAAGTCGCTGTCATTCCGCGCCTCAGCTTCCCCCAAAATGCTTCATCTCATGTCATGCCGTCTGATTACCGCAAGGAAGCCCCGATCTCCACCACCCAACGCAGATCTTATGGTCCAATCATTGCGTTAAGCGGCCGCCTTTTGCTTCGCACGCCTGAATCTTCAAGGTCCAACCTCAAACACTGCCGTCTGAACTCGCTTTCGCCCGAAGTGCCGAAGGGTTGCGATGATCGACCTTGCGCCTCAGAGCAGTCTGAGCTCACCGATCCTTTCGGACTCGCGCAGCTCGCGTACATAAGGCGGTCGAGTCGCTGCACTCGGCATGATGTACGATTCAATTCATCCCAAAGTCTTTCATTATTGAGTTGAACTCAATTTCCGTCCAAGTTCTGTGAACTTTGTTTCTGACTCTAATACCCACTGTCTTTTTATCCTGTCGCTGTCTCAAACAACGCACTCTTTCGTCGTCCGACCTATTTACATTCTGTCGTCCGTTCTTTCACGTCAAGATGCAAACCAAGATCGCACTCGTTGTCTTCTTCAGCGCTCTCAGCGCTTCTGCCGCGACTATCAAGCGCCAGGCTACCGGCGGAGCTGACTTTGGCAAATGCACCCCCACCATGGACTTTCAAACGGGCCGTCCCGGACGCAAGGCCACCGAAGGCACTTTCTTGCCCACCGATCCTCTTGTTGCGAAGGGCCAGCAGGACGCGCTGAACCCTGGCATCATTACCAACCGAATTTGCGACCAGCTCACCAACGTTTGTGAAGCGAACCAGGCCGCTAAGGACGCGTGCCAGGCTGCCAAGGCTCAGGTTGCCTCTGCGGGCACGAAGGATGCCTCAACGGCGACCCTTTTCAACCAGGCTTTGGGATTCAACTAGGCTTGGTCGCTAATTGAAGTAAGAAGCCTCGCCGAATAGTATTTCGGGAAAAGTGGAGGACTGAGCCTGGCGCCATGACTTATGAATAATCATGCTGTTATGAAGACGACTCTGTCTCCCGGGTGGAGGATATGGGTCAAATCGGGTGGCTTTCTGGCATTTACCCTACAATGTAGAATTGAGGAAATGAGAGAAAACTTGCCCAAAACTTTGAATATTGCTTTCATCTTTCGATGTTGAGTTTGAGAGACCAAAAAGGATGCGGCACGTTCTAATGATGCATTAACTCTGTCTTCTCGAAAGCAAGGTAAGGCCTGTATTTGACAATTTGAAACCGCGCATTTCTTGTCGACTTTATCATCGTCTCTTGACTGTCCATGTAATTCTGTATCGAAATGTTCGACGCTTAGCGGCTTGAAGCATTGATATTATTCAAAGCGATTCTTTGCACGACTTCTTCAGCTTCCTGCTCTACCTACGGCCAGATATTTTGCAAACGAGGCCAAAGCTTGTGGCAACTATGCTCCAAAATCATCATCCACGACAACTCTCCTTTCAGACGACTCCCTGCCGCCAGTCAGCTGCTTGCACGTTTCCCTCAGAATAGACGAAAAGTGAGACGGACCTGATACCGTCGCTTTCCCATCGGTGGACCTCGTCGCATCTCCGCGACCCCAGTCCAACTTAACTACTCGCTGAAGGCTGGTAAACTAAGCACCCACAACCGTTGCCTCACAAGCTATCTAGGTGTCTTTTTCGAGTGGCATTTCTCCCTCCTTTTCCTTGCGACTAAACTGAAAATCCCACGTCACAAGAAACTAATAGACACCTTCGTTAGGCTTGGCTCTTTCGAAGTCCAAGACCATGTTCTATCAGGGGTCAGCAAAAACATCAGCACGTGTCAATTTCGAATTTCTCTGTCCTTACATTCGAAGAAACGACGAAAACAAAGACGCAGAAGACACATATACATCAGTGTAAAATCTCTCCGTCGATTGACTCGGAAATGTTCGAGAAGCTGGACTGGGTTAAATTTTGCTATTGAGACGGAATTACTGTCTTTATACGTCTCATACTTATGCTTATGAAGTCCACTAGCAAGACTCAGTAACGTAGTTATTGCCCACAGATCTCCATCACAATGTTCACAAAGGGTCACGAAAGTGAGAGGCTTCAATCCAGAATGCTGAGTAATTCAGAGGTTGGAGCACGTGATGGAGTTCAATCCTTGCTTATTTAAGGAGTGGTGACATGGCTTTGTCCGAACCGGAAATACCAGTTACCGTCAACGTAGTCATACCACAAGACCAAAACGACAGGCAGTATTAAGCCTTCCAACAACTTGTAACATGGCACCGAATCGAACAGAGCGTACCCCTCGGCATCGGGAAATTCCCGACACATTCATATTGGACTGGCGGAGCTCGACAGTAGGGCCCCAGGGCGGAGTACCTGCCCGACGCCTTGTCCGTCGGCCACCAACAGCATGCGAGGCTTGTCGTTCAGCCAAAGTCAAATGCAGTGGAAGTCAAGACTGTGAAAGATGTGTTACCCGTGGCTTAGCGTGCAAGTACACTTCTCGGGATAGCCAGCTGCAGCCAGCGCTTATGAAGTCCCCTTATGGGAAGGACAGCAATCAGCCGTCGACAGACAGAAGGGGCCTTCGACACACACCGACATCGCAGATTTCAATTCCAAACACACCGGAAGAACTCAATGGAGCTCTTGATTCGCAAACATCAACGAGAAGTATGATTTGTCAGCCGGTAACTACACTGACAGACTGCGCCAATGGGAAGGGCAATCTCATACAGAACTTGAACTGGGACGGCATGGATTTCAGCAGCCATGTGAGTGAACACTCGATACCGAGTGATTAGTAAACTGACTCTGAACTTCTTCGAAACCAGACTTTTGACGCCAGCCTTCCTGAATTTCCTTCCACGCAACTTTTGGCAGGCGGTTCCCTGCAAAATCTTCCGCAGAATGTGACTGAGTTACCTCTACTGGATAACTGTGATCTGCCTCCTGGGCTTCAGAGCGAATTTTCTTCCATGGCATCGGGCGATCATAGCCCTCCAGCGGCGTGTTCGCATCGGCTGGACTTACTTTCGTTTCCAGCAAAGATCGCAGCCGAAATACAACAGAAGCGACCAGACCTGGTCCTGAAAGTCACAAGAGAGGTCATTAATTCCTGTCAAGAGACTTTTGACTGCAAAGAGTGCCAAGTCACCTGTACTGATCTTCTTCTCATGATGACTGTACTTCAGGAGACGCACCCCTGTTTTGATTGCGTCGCCACCAAGGATCTGGACGGTGATGTTGAACTCAGCTTCGGAGGATACCAAATCTCGTTCAACGACGCCAGCTTGAGACGAATGGTTGTGATGGATCTGGTGCAGAGGGCTAGCACGGTATTGACTGCAATTGGTGCCAAGAGCCACTGCATGATGGATACCCTGCCTGAGCCTTGCAGGCAGGCAAGAGCGAACATAGTCTACCTGGACGAGACTATCAGTCATTTTGAAACCATACTTGAGCGAGTAAAATCCTACGTTCAGCGAAGGAGTTCAGGGCTGTGACGCGAGGATTTCTTTGGACGGGATATTCCTTGCTGAAAGGGGTTCGTGATCTTTCGGAATTTTGTTTCCTAGTGCGGAAAGATCTGCCTTGCGTGTATGCTCGCAACGCTGAGCAGCGCAGACCATGGTATATGCACCCCGGGAAACTCAACAAAACGCTTCGAGGTTCGGAAAATTCGAGCTGGATTTTCGGAGTCAAATCTCATCGCTTATCAATCTCATCTTAGAGCTGACCGGTTCTCAAGACCACTATTTCTATCCCTCTGAACCCTACTACCACTACTCCGTACGACAGAGATCCACAACAGTATCTTCAAGATTCGACATTGATGCCGAAACTGGTTTTTTTATTTAATTCTTGCTCCTCAATATCGTCCGCCATCTAGTTTACCATGGCAGACTACACAAGCTCCGAAACTACTCCGCCTCCTGACGAAACTCAGACCTCAACCGCCGAAAAGCAAGAGCACTCAGAACCCGAGACTCTACCTCGAGATATAACCGGATGGAAATGGGCAGTGACCTCGATTGCCATCCTATCTTCCATCTTCCTCTACTCCCTCGACGGCACCATCGTCGCCGTCATCCAAGCCACCATAGTCACCGAATTTGACTCCTTGAATGACCTAGCATGGATCAACGTGGGCTTCCTCATGGCTGGGACTGCGACCAACATGGTATGGGGACAGGTCTATAGCCAGTTCAACTCGAAGTGGATGTATCTCCTGAACGTCATCTTGTTCGAAGTTGGGTCAGCTATCTGCGGTGCAGCACCTAACATGAACGCCATGATCATCGGAAGAGTCATCTGCGGCATCGGCGGAGCAGGGCTGTATGTTGGTGTTCTGAACCTTATCGCCGCTACTACGACAATGGCAGAAAGACCACTTTACGTTTCTGGCACCGGTATAACGTGGGGCTTAGGTACCGTCCTAGGTCCTGTGGTTGGGGGTGCCTTTGAGCAGTCGGCAGTCGGCTGGAGATGGGCGTTCTACATCAATCTGTTCATAGGGGCTGTTTGCGCTCCGGCATACATCTTCCTCCTTCCCAGCGTCGACCCTCGTCCGGGTGTGTCACTTGGAGAACGTGCGTCACAGCTAGACTATGCAGGCATGGTATTGCTGATTGGGAGTCTGGTGAGCTTCGTCATGGCTATCAACTTTGGCGGCCTCACCTACCCGTGGAATTCAGGCCAGATCATAGCCCTATTCGTCGTCGCTGCTGTGCTGGTCTCTCTGTTGGGTGTCCAGCAGAGATGGGCTGTTTTCACCACCTTAGCCCGTCGCCTGATACCGATCCAACTTCTCGGCTCTCGAACCGTTCTCATGCTCTTCGCGTCAACCAGTGCTTCCGCGGCTGGGGCCTTCATCCCGATCTTTTTCGTTCCGCTATTCTTCCAATTCACTCGAGACGACGGCGCGCTCGATGCAGGAATCAGACTGCTACCCCTGATCATCGTCTTGGTTGTCGCGATCTTTGTGAACGGCCTTTTGATGGCCAAGTTCGGCTACTATATGCCGTGGTATATCGTTGGTAGTTTGATTAGCGTCGTCGGGGGTGCTTTGATGTATACGGTCGACCGTAGCAGCAGCCAGAGCGCCATATACGGGTACACCGTCCTCATCGGGTTCGGCATATGCATCTTCATTCAAGCGTCATTCTCCGTGGCGCAAGCCGTCGTTGACCCAAAGAACGTTGCGGCTGTTATTGGCTTCGTGACACTGGCCCAATATCTCGGCAATACCACCGCGCTTGCCATTGCCAACTCTCTGTTTTTGAACTTGGCCGAGACGAAAGTTCAGAAGATCCTTCCTGAGATGTCTGCGTCAGAAATTGAGGCGGCTATCTCTGGGGTCGCCGGGGGCTTTGTGCAAAGGCTTGACGATGGTGTTAAGGGGAGGGTTATCGACGCCATTGTCGACTCTATCAGCAAGACCTACATATTGGTTATGACTGCCGGAGCACTTGTTGCGCTGCTCAGCCTTTTCATGAAGCGGGAGAAGCTGTTTATCAATGCTTCTGTTGCCGCAGTCTAAGCCTGGTAAGTCGTGAACCAAGACTTAAAGGAATATAGAGAGGAGTAGGACACAGACACATGGGCCGAAGGCTGTTCAGATGGATCATGTAATACGTTGTATGTAGCAGTAAAAGTCAATGAAAGAGAGTTGAGAGGAATTCTGACAAGATAAAGTAGTAACAAAAATCATCGTTCGACACAGTCCTTACAGACAGCCGCCTTCTACAAGATGGGGACATCCAGCTCACAAAACGCATCCTCCTTGGGCAACGTCCCATTCACGTAGTAATCGGCCGTAGCCAGCGCCGCACACCTCGATACCCCAAAAGAGCCGTGCTACCGAAACTGTCAGTACCTGCCTCACAACTCGCCCAGGAAGAACTTACCCCATATCCATCAACATGCAACACCCTGCTCCCTTCAAAGGCATCGCTCATGTTCTTGGCCGAAACAAGTGGCGCAAACGCGTCAGCCGTGTTCCCGATGAACATTAGCGGGTGCCTCGTCTTCACGGCAAAATCCCCAGCATATCGCTCCTTCGCGTTCAGCCTCCACTGAGCGCAAATCATCTCCAAGATGATCTGGATATCGCCAAAGATCTTGCTGCTGCGTACCTGTCTGTCCATTATGGGAAGAAACTCGTCAAGCGTGTCTACCCGTGCAATCTTATCGCCACATCTGATTTGTAGCTGCGCATCGGAACTTGTGCCGATGTTGTCATATGACGACGATAACTTAGCAGACATCTCTGTGAAGAGAGTGTAGTTTCCGGACATCAGTGCGTCCAGACCCCGTGTGAGAAGGGGCCAATAGGCCGGGTTATACAAAGCAGACATGATGCCCGCCTTGACGACATTGTAGTCGATCCAAGTGCCGTTGAAAGGAATGGGGCGGGAGTTGAGGTTGTTCATGAGGGCATAAGTTGCATCTTCGAGCTCTTGGGCGGTCTGATTTCGGTGGGCTAAGGGGCAAGTGGACGGACTTGCGACGCATGATTGGAAGACGGCGCTGAAGGCTTCGTCGGCACTCGCCCATTGCTCGTCGTCCCTGCTTGCGTGAGTGAACGGGGTACTTTCTGAGAGAGGCGAAAGATACATACCAAGCGTTGTAGTATTCATGACCGTTAAGATTTCCGTCTAGGACCATCCTGTCAATTCTGTCGGGGAACATGGCAGCCGCCGTCTGGCCTAAGATAGTCCCGTAAGAGTAACCTATGACGTGTATTTTAGCAATTGATGTGATGCTCAGCGGGATTGAAACCATACCCCAATATCTCAACAGGCCATCTTCACCCAGAGCATCCACAATCTGCATCATGTCCCTGGCCACAAACGCAGTGCCATACAGGCCGCCAATCTCCTGGTTCTTCTCATAGCACTTGTCGACAAGGAGCTTCGTGGAGGCCCAGAGCCTACCTGGAGTCACGTCTGAGGAGTTGGACGAGAAGTTCGGGGAAGTCATGAGGGCCCATGCTTTAGGGTTGCGGAGGATGTAGGCGTTTAACTCATCTTGGTCCTCGAAACAGCTGAATGGGATCGTGTTTCCAGTTCCACTAGTGGAAAGTTAGTAAGATATGCCAATGTCAGCCGTTCTGTCAAGCAAAGCTTACCGTGGGTCAAACGTGACGAGGTCATGATACTCGCTGGTAGCACTAGCAACGTGGGATTAGCAGCAGCGTTTTCATCAAAGTGTCTCCAAAGTTACTTACTTCCTGAGAGCCCCTCCAAGTCCAGCCATGGTAGGTCGTCCAGCTACACCAGGACCGCCAAAGTTGAACAAGATGCTACCCTTTGAGGGCTGCCGAGTGGCAGGAATGCGGAGAAGTTGTAAATCCAGTGTCTTACTTGAGTTGGGCGAGGTGTAGTCGAGAGGCATCGTCAAGTTTGCGCACTGGATGGGTTCGGTGCTGTTGAGCTCGGCACAGTCACTCCATTCGATTTCCTTCTGGCCGCTGGATGCTGCATCCGCGCGAGCTCCATGCAGCAGCAGAAGCGCTGTTGAAAAACTTTGAATCTTCATCGCGGGACAAAGGCAAGTGGTGTATTGATTGGTAGTTCCAGTCTGAGGTTCTGCGGTATTCTGTTTTCGAAAATCGATATCTAAACTTGCTGTCGAAGCTACCCAGGACCCGAGACTTTATACCCATCAAAGATGCACCACGAGCCTGAGGTACCATTCATTTGCGTCGACAACATGCCTTGTTTACAGGCTCATTCTTCCTGGAAACGCCGCCGGACATCATAAGAATCCCGTCAGCTCCGCCTGAAGAAATGACGACGTGCCTAGCAATGGCATCTTCTCAACTGCCTCTAATGGAAAAAGCAGAGCGGGCTGTGCATCTGTCAAATGTACGATACACCCGATTACCGATTTGGGGAAAGAAGTGAGGCGTCAGGCGGGCTGTTGGTTTGGCCAGCACAGCGACTGACTGCCTCTAGCTCCGGAATAGATGAGCATATTGCTTATATGCTTGCTTTTCGTCAATAATTGTTGCCCGAGTATACGAAGGATTCACGTCCACGCAGAATACCAGCACACCTCGTCAACCCTTTATTGAAACCCCACGAGTCGTAAATTGCGATATTGTTCATTCATTTATTCATCAATTCCATCTTCAGGTAGCACGGTTGGATTCAATTCGAGGCTCTCATGTGTTCCCAGTACGTCTGCACTCTCGAACCCAAGTCTGAATACCGGACATCTACGGCCGAAACGGTAGCGCACAACAGTAGTCAGACCAGTGAACCACCCTTCCTCCTCTCGCCATCTCGTACACCACCTTTTCTCACAATCACGATCACGATCCAAAACCACTCGGCAACCGCCGCCCACCTTATCCGCATTCAAAACCGTCAATCTCGGCATTGCATCGGCATCATCCACCCACCACCGTCCAGGCCGCCGTCGAGTGTGCACCATCCGATGCCGGACAAAGGGCTCCATTCGTAGGGAGGACCCGGCAACGACTCCAAGCCAGCTCCACCTCCACGTCCCGGCAGAACCCGCCGGTCGGGCGAACGCGCTAACGCATGCATGCAGTTGGCAGCAGCAGCAGCGGCAAGCGCATGCAACGCTTCCCTTCCCTTCCCTCTCCTCTTCTCCAGACCCGTCGGCAACCGTGGTAGGTGGTAGTTGCAGCAGGAATCAGGGAGAAAGCGGGAAAGGCGTGGTGCAGTCACAGAAAGCGAGCCAGCCGGCCAGACAGCTGCAGCCCTAACGAGAGTTTGGTTTCCAATCAGACAGCGTGGAATGTCAGGATCGATGGTAACCTTCAACGGAGCCCGATCTGTTGGATTTCTGCTCGGCAGAAGGGGCGTGGGTGACTCAACTGTTGGGCAGGGCCGGACTAGCGAATTAGTAGACGGGTAGATGCGTGGGAGGGAATGTCGGTCTGTTAGATTGTCTTGATGTGTCTTGATTTGACTTGAAGATTTGCGATGCGCTTCAAGACATGTCTTTGGGCGGCGGTGTGTGCTGTGCTGTGCTGTCCTGCTGCGAGTTGTGTTGGCCCTGCATCGCGGTCCAATATCAAAAAACAGAGACCCAAATTTTATCCAAGTTTGCATAATCACGTCAACGATAAGGTGCTCAAGAGTTACTTTAACTTCTTTGTATTCAATCTCGGAGGCCCATGTCGCCTGTGGAGAGCGCGATTCTCACCGCTACTCGAAACAGACGCTGAGCTCCACTGATACATGCGTTGCCTCGCAACAATCTCATCCTGCTAACCTGTAGCCACGCTGTTCCAGAATCGGAACGAGTCGTGCGAAAAACCTCCACTGCTAAATTTCAACCCCGAGTTGTTCGATATGGCGAATGCCACTCGATGCAAAACAAGCCAAACTCACTCGACGTAATAGCCGGGAGAAGATGCCTGTGCTGGTGATGTTGGTGCTAGTGATGTGATGACCCATAAACCCTCTAGATGCGAGAATCATGAACGCTATCGCAAGCCGTTGCGATGGATGCAATAACAATTAAACGAAAGGTGCTGCCGGAGGTATGATGCATATTCCTCGGATTGGCGCCGGTGGTCCCCATGCTGGTCCATGTTCCTCTTTATGACATAGCCGTTCTAGTGAATCCGACCGAGAGATGCAACGCTGACAAAAAACAAACGCCGGTGTACCCAATGCCACACAGGTGAAGACGGGTATTGGTTAAGGGAAGAGAAGTCGATCCACGGTTTGCGGAATGGTGCAGGTGTGGTGAAATGTCGACGTGAAAAGGGTATGTTGAGTAATTCGAGCGCTCGCGAGGGGTATCGTGGTTGAGGCTGTCTATACCGAAGGAGATGGTAATCGGGGAAGGTGCGCTCAGTGCTTCTTGTCGGAGGAGCCGGTGTGCTGGGCCGACTGGTGGTGATGGTGGTGGTGCTTGTGAGAGGAGTGGTGCTTGCGGACCTTGGGAATGTTAGCCACGTGCTGCTTCGGTTGAGACTGAGACTGAGGCTGCTCATGACGTACCCTCTGGCGACCGCGGTGCTCCTCCTCGTCTGACGAGGTGTTGCTCAAGCGTCTTCTCTCCTCCTCGTACCAAGTGCTCAGCGACTTGCCGCCGAACATGAGGTCATCGTCCTCGATGATGGTGGCTTGGATCCAGCTCTGGGAGGCGAGGTCGACTTCCCTAGCGTTGGGGTCCATGGTGCTGACGTTGGGAATAACGTAGTAGTACTGATCTTGTGCCGGTGACATTTTGAGAGTGGAGTTGTGTGTATGTTGTGCGGCTCTGGGTGGAATCGAAGCGGGCGGGTAGGTATGTAAGATGGGATGGAATGGCGGCCCCTTTATGCTTGTTTGTGTACAGGTTGGTGCAGAGAGCAGCGCGTAATGCGTTGATTTCGCGTATATGAGTTGGTTGATTGAAGTGTTTGGGAACAACCGGGATGATGGCGGCGCGAGTTATTTAAGCGTCTATAGCAGGGACCCTTGAGAATAGAATCAGGGTGTGTGGGCTGGCTGTCTGGACTGGCAGGGAAGTCTGGACCGCTGGAATTCGGGATGACGGCGGGAGGGAGAGGGGTCTAGACGAAAGCGACAAAGAAGAGAAGGCTTCGGATATCGAAGGGTCCAGGAGAAGCACAGGAGAAGAAGCGATTTCTTTGTTCTCGTTTCTTCAAGATCGGTTGCCGATGGACAGGGCGAGGCGAGACAGCGCTAGGCGGAGAGAAGGCTGGATCGTGGATCACGGAAGAGGCAGCGGGAGATGTGTATGAGCGACGACGATGGAGGCCGAGAATGGGCAGTGCCGGCACTATTATCGAGGTTGGTGATGGGTGGTGGAAAGGTGTCGACACTCTGATTTTGGAGGAGAGAAGTGGACGAGAGAACGGGAAGAGGCCGTCGTGACGGAACGGAAGCGGACGGCGGCTGGGTTAATATGGACGGGCAGGAGAGAGGGATTGTGGGATTTCCCTTCCCAGGTTGTGGAAGGTGTGGACGGTGGATGCAGGGTACTTGACAAGGCAGGCGACACCCTCAGGCGGCAGGCACAAGGCAGAAAAGGACCTCCCTCAGGCCTCACTGCTCAGGGCCTGCACCTTCCCCGTATTATTTTCAAGGTCGCACACACAGAAAGCGCAGGACCGAGGAAGTACCCAAGTACCTCCGTACCTCCCTCACTCGCGTGGCGGGAAGGTGTGAGTGTGCGAGTGTCGGGTGGGAAAGTGGAAAGTGCGCCAGGAGGGAAGGAGCGAGGGGACGGACGGAGGGGGGGAGCAGCAGGGGGGGAAGGGGCAGGGGAGCAGGGGGAAGGAGGTACAGGGGGTACGATTAAGGGTGGGAAGGAGCAAGGGGGTGTCGGTCTGTGCAAATTCAAAATGGTGAAGGTGGAGCCCGCCAGTTTTCGGCCACCTTACGGATACCTCAAACCGTCTTGAGCCACAAAACGGGGCGACGGAAACGGAGACGGAACCAGTCCAGTGCAGTGCAGTGCAGTGAGGCGTGCACTACGTTTGGTGCTTCCACAGCGGCATCTCTACTGACTGCCGTAATGGTGACAGCTACCACTTTGCACCAATAGAACATCTTCAACGCAAGGCAAACACCACACGGAATCACACACTGCGTACCTATATACACATACCAGCCCGACGCAAAGGGACTGTGCAGGCTGACTATCAGACAATATCTCAATCTCGATGACTGGATGACTACAACCACTTGCCGACCACGGTCTGCTGTGCTCTCAGCTGTCTCAGAACACCGTCAGAACACGTCGTGAGAGGTCCTGTCAGAATGGCGGAGACAGGGGTCCAAGAGGCTGACTACGGTGCGTGAGATGCGCACCTGGCACTGCAGAATTGCCCGTATTGGCGGATATTGCCTCGATATCGGTGCTGCTGCTGCTGATGCTGATGCTGATGCTGCCTGTCGACCTGTCGCACCTCAGCCAAAGAAGAGTCATCGACAATCTGTCAGGCTGGCTGGCTGGCTGGCCTCCAGATGCGGGGGTTTCCGGAACGGGATAGGTACCTGAGCGGTACACCCGTCTTCAGTCGTCGTGATGATGGCCTCCGCCGGCGTAAGGCTTCGGTCAAGGCCTGACGCGATGATGTGGCTGTGGCTCGCCCAACCGCCTTGCCGGATGGGAGGACCATCGAAAAACAGACTGCCGACGTGGACGACAGGAAGCGGGAAGACGAAGCGAACCGGCCGAGCCTAACTGAATTACAGATTGCAGACCACGCGGATTGATCCTGCCGTAAGGCTCGCCCGCCAGTCTGGACTCCGGGGCTGAGGCCTGGATCGTGGCCGGCACCGAAGCGGTTGAGGGGTATTTACTGCCGCGATTCTTTTCGGCGGCTGGCTGTCCGGCAGCTGAATGAGCGATATTTCAGATCCCATCTGTCAGAGTGGTATCAGCATAGGGATGGCTAGATGCAGGGGAGCAATAATTGACACTGGCTGTGTAAGACGAGAGCGATATATCGGCGTACACAGCAGAGCACACCCAGCACATGGAACGCGGTCTCAATAATAATAACAATAATAAACAGCCATTGGATGAAACCGAAGAATACGAATTCACATATTGTCTATCCGTGTTTGCTGATGTTTTTTTTTTTTTTTCGCGATGTCCGGTTTTGTATGTTTCTGGTGTTTCTTGCTTTTGCGACGGCTGGCTGCGTGCTCCGTTTCAGAGGGGCAAACCTGCACTAGGCACCACACAGTTGGGATGCCTCAAAGCATAAACATCAGCTTAGATGTGTAGGGAGAGTTTTTCTTCATTTCTAACGGTTCTATGACGGATCAACAGCCACGCAGACAGTACAAGACTGAAGACGACTAAGGATAACGAATACACCAACATGACGGGGAGGCGAAATGCTCAATATGGCCCTTGACGACGATGTTGCGTAAACGGCGCAACAGCATATCCGTACAGATACACGATAAAGGTACAAGATAAGGTAAGATAAGGTATCCACGGAGGGACGCCGAGGATTACAGCGATGATACTGACCAGAAACGAGAGGCCAAGGCAGGGCGGGCGGCGAGTAATGACGCGGGCACGCTGGTGCATCGACGAGTAATTGAGGGGTATAGAGTACTAGCACTTCAGTCACTGTCACCGTCTGTCACTGTCGCCGCTGTCAGTGTCACTGCCGCACTGCAACGCCGCCAGGGCACCAGGGGGTAAAGTCCCGTCGGATGTACTCCAGTCTCCTGCGACGGGCAGCTGTCTCCTCGACGCACCTCGGCCGACGGCACTGGACTGGACTGCCCCAGGTTTTCCTCGCCCTGGGCACTGTTTCCAGCATAGCTCGGAGGGGGAGCCCCCAGGGCTCAGGCGGGATTCAGGCTTGTCTTGTCACTGCCCGCGGCCTGTGCCAGGCTTGTTCGAGCTTGGAGGGGCCGCCCCGTTATCCTTAACCTTACCTGGGCATCCGTACACAGAGAGCAAGCCTCCAGAGTCCAGGGCCGCCAGCCAGAAGTCAGATCAGCCAGCATCAGCCAAGGGCCCTGGGCTAAGGAGGCGGCGCAGAGGCAGTGGCCGAAGGGACCACTGGGACCTGGCCGATCAACCTCGCGAGGGAGCTGTCGAGCCGAGCTTGTTGCTCAGCCGTTTCCATTGGCCCCGTTGCAATCCGCGTCGGCCCTGGCGGTCCTAGGTAATGAGCGATCGAGAGGCTGTGAGGCTTCAGGAGGGCCGGCGGCGGCGGCGGCGCCTCGGACGGGTTGTCGGGCTGGAGGCCTTCCGTTGAAGTGTTTCTGCGATGTTTGGTTGGATGGCCAAGAGCCAGTGGCCAACAGCCAGTGGCCAACAGCCAGTGGCCAAGAGCCAGTGGCCAACAAATGGATGTGGAAAAGGCACACTCGCTGGACTGCTCGCCAACTGGACGGAATACGGAACGGGCGAAACGGGACGGAGCGGCACTTGGTACGGTGCATGCGATACGGAAACGGCACGTCTGCCAAGCACTACCGTCCAATGAACGGACAAGCAGTCCCCTAATTGCAGGGCTGCACCACGCGTCCCCAGTTAAAGATGGAGACGCTGGTGGGACTCTCCGCGCACGGCCCACGCTCCGTCTCACCTCTTCCACTGAGAAAGCCGCTCACTGTCACTTCACTGTCACTGTCGCGGCTTGTCACCGAGGCGGCGGGTGTCATTCAATGATTGAACGTGTTTTATCTCCGTCCATCGCCCGCCATTATGGATCCCGCTGAATGATTTTTTTTGCGCCAATTCTCCAGTCAAGTGGCATCCATCAGAGTCAATCGCAGGCCGCGTTTCTTTTTCCTGCTCGCAAATCTCACACCTGCAGCTGGGTGTCGCCCATACGGACGGATACCGCGTCCTCACCTGTTGAGTCTCTTAGTCTTGATATCAAATGGTGTCCATGTATATTCCGTAGCTTGCCCGCCGATCATCCAAAAGAACCACTGGGATTCCAAACCCGCAGTCTTGGCTACTCTTGTCCTTCACCAACCCTCACTCGCCCTCATCACTTGAGCCTCCAGTACCTGACACCGCGCTGACTCGGGAAACTGCTTGCTTCTCTAGGCGGAACATGACCGACATCGCCGTCTCACTCATGACACGGCGAAGAAACATTCAAGCCCATCCATCCCTCACCAGTAACCACCATCACGGCACGACACGATACCTCACACAACGTTACTGCTGAAAACCTTGCCCCTTCATCTTACGTAGTCCCGTCCCCTCCAACATGAAGCACTTGCGCGGTCGTCTCCAACACGGAGCACACGACACACAGTGGCCACAGGCCCTTTCTCATCTTATCCCTCAGCCTTGGCTCCCGCTTTCTAGGCAGGCACTTGCCCCTGGCCCTGTGGGCAGCACCCGTCGTCCGTGTCGTTTCTTGCTCCTGATCCTTGGCGGGCAGTGCAAGAAAGGGTCATTCCCTGCACCGAGCAACACGACAGCGGATACGATCCGTATTGGCGGCCCTGGGCCTGAATATTGCAAAATTGGACATGGAGAACACCTCGGATGACGACCAACTGCGCTATTCCTGTGTGCCCATAACCCATAACATACAGCTGGAGACGCGGACCCGATATCAAACCGGTTCCACCCCCGGAGACCGATATCCATAAACGCCAAAAACAGAACACAAATCTGTCGATAACCGTCGATTGTCATCTCGCATCTTTGCGCACCATCCGGGGCAAGACGCGCACCGCTGTACGACATCAAAGTGGACAATGTAATTTCAAGCCAGCCCATCGCCAATAATATCTCACCTGCACCCTCCTCGTCCCCCATGTTTCCGACGCGGCGCGCGCGCCCTCGATAGATCGCCCGCGCATCTCGCGCAGGTGTCTCTGTCTGGCAGCGGCAGCGCGCGTCTTGCCGGCTGAAAAAGCCACCAACAGCTTGTCATGTCTCTCCATCTTTCTCTAGTTGGCCCTGCCCCCCGCTCCGTTTTGGCCTCGGCGCCATCACCCCTCATCTCAATATCAAATCATCAAAGCGCACGCCGTACGTGCCTAGCTTATTTTCCTCCCGCGATTGCGATAACCAGAAACATGGCATTCCTGTTCGGGCGGCCGGGGGCAACACTGGCAATATCCACCAGTCGCACGAATCTACCCTAATTGATACCTGATAGCCTGGCGGCGCGCATCTCGCCATCTCACCATCCCGCCATCTCATTCTGCACCTAGGTCAAAGAAGTTCGAGTCGGACCATCTCGTGGTGTCAAGTATCAGGCTCTTGGTGCCCCGAGTCCGAGACGGATGGCGCCCTTTCAACCGTTGGCGCGTACCTAAATCTTCATTGTTGCCCGTCTCGTACCGGGCGCTACTGCAGATGGTGCGAAACGTATCCTGCGCTCGTGAGGCCCCTGACTCTTTTATTTGCCCATGCTATGCCACATCGAAGTCTTTAAGCAATACGGAGGCCTTCCATTGGAGGCGTTACCGTGCCGTACGGGTCGGCCGGGGCTCAGTCTTTTAGCTAGCTGAACCCTCGCATACTTCTTCTCTGCAGAAACCATCTACACACTATCTGATTTTGTACATCTGGTTCCTGTCACTCGCGTGTAACCCACCCTCCATCGCGAGTCCGATGCAGAAGCAGGGCCGGATGGCGCCTGGGCGCTCGGCTAGCGATGACTCCTGTTGTTCGCAGAAGGATTTAGACTTCACATCCCTCGTCTTCGCGTTGGGCCGGATTGAAGCCCAGGGGGGGACGAAGCCCGTGGTACGACAATGTACGAGACGAGCCTGTAATGTAAGTGTAAGCCGCCCCCGAAATAAATCGCATCACGGCTGCCATCCTGGCGCAACTTTTCGCAACCTAACCTTTGCCCACGTTTTCCACGTCGACGTTGCTGTTGTTGGCAGAGGCTGGCCACGTTATGTTGGGGGTTAAAGTTGGATACATCACAACATCTCCCGATCAAAGTCACCTATTATTTCATGCCAAGTTGACTCCGTCAGATGTTGAATGTAACCACCACCACCACCCCTCACCATATGTTCCCCCATCCCGCGGAAAATGTCACAATCAGATGTCCATGTTCGCCCACCACCACCCAACCTTTCCGATGCTGCCCCTCCTGCCCGAATAGGTCACCAGGCGGACATCGCGACAAAAGGCACGGCCGCGCTGCCCGCTCACCTGGCCTCGTCGTTGCGAGAAACGGACCGACGGGCCCCCTCCTCCATCCTCGTGACATTGTTCCTCGATCCCGAAAAGTCACCCGCGTTCTCCCATCCCCGTTGCCTAACCACATACCCGCAGCAGCCGCATCCCCTGCCGGAGCCAAGATGAAGATGCCGGTGCGACGGGTGCTGGCGGGCCTGTTGGTTCGGCCACGTTGAGGAGGGGGCCTCGGCCGCCAAACACCGGCCCGTCGTTGTTTAAGCCAGTCGCCGGACCAGGACGCGTCGATCGTTTCTCCCCCTCCAGACCAACAGACTGTTACACACAAAGGAGAATGAGTCTCTCGTTCGCGTTCTTGGAAAGTTCACATGCTTCTTCTTGTGGCTGATGTTTACCTGAGATGGACGTTCACGAGCTACACGCAGCACACCGTCCTCGACTTCCCGATTCCGAGAACGGATAGCTCGAGGGAGTATGTGCTCTGGTTACAGTGGGCTCTGTGCATCAGGGTCTTCTGTGGCCGGGCGATCGATGCATTCCCCGCGTTCTGGAGGGGGGCCTTGTGCCGAGGGAAGGGGGGTAATACCGCTGCTCCTCCAACATTACCATGGTACAAGCGCGCCGCGGGATGGATTTCGCGCAAGGCTCTAGGAGGACGATAGCCCGTAAAGACCGTAATGGAGGGGGGCGTGCTCGGTGTGGTTCGGCGCCATTTCACCGCCTGGGGGTCTCGTCTACTCCGGCCAGCGTCCGTCAAGTATCTGCGAGGTACGCAGGTGAAATGGCGGAGGGGGAAGGGAGATGGGGGAAACTAAACCGTTCATCGCTCTTAGTTGGTCTCCGTTTCTGACACCCCCCAAACCAGCCGAACCGTATTTTGGACCAATCTTTTGACAGCACAACGAAGAGTCTAAAAAGGCGAGCAACTGGACTGACTCTTGACGGTGGGCAAGACACGTACATGATCGTCTCAAGTTCGCCATCTTTCCCACGCGAGCGACGACGTTTAGTGGGTGAGTGGCAGCTCGAGCACACACAAAAAAGAACTTGTATGCGCTGAGCCGACTCGGGCATTACCGAGAATACGCAGCTGCCGACTCATTCAACCACATTGCACCATCCCGTATGAAACGGCCTGAATCAGTCCCCGCCGGATCTTCAACAAAGCATTCAAGCGCAGCGACCGCAAGGCCAAGGCACGGCGCCCTCCTTGGACTGTGTGTACTCTTGTCTTTCGGCTTGACTCCGTTGCGTTCGTCATCTCAAAAATTTTCCTTCTGGTGCTTTTCCGCTTCGGCTCGGTACAGAGCCTGTAACAAGGGAAAAGCTTCGCACAGGTGCGGCGGTTGAATGTTCTTCATCAGGGAGTCATGGACTCATCGGAATGTTCAAGATTTTGAGTCATCGAATCATTCCAAGTCTTCCTCGGAGTAGCTCCGGGTTTATCTTGGCGTTTCTTCGACGGCGTTTCTAGAATGGATGTGATTGAGCCGTTGGGGGGGACGGATACTCTCGCGCCCGTTGTCTTTTCCCTCCCTTGACTTATTTTTTCTTGCTGATGTTAAACCTGTTGACCGTCCAGTCCCCGCAAGTGACAGTCCGTTCCGGGTGATGTGCAGGTCATGCTGCCGTCTGCCGGGTCATTCGCGCGGCGCTTCTCCCGTAATGACCAAGGCTGTCTCTGAGCCGTACCGCCTTTTGCGACGGGCCGCGCCTGACGACGCACGCAATTCTGTCGGTGTAGGTCGGGACCACGCCTGGCTGGGGGGCCCAAGTTACACTGCAATCGCGGGGAAAGCAGGGTCGCACATGTCAAAGGATCTCGATTGCGGCTTATCGCTGCGAATCACCTGGTCTGCGAGAGGCGACCAATCCTCGGTGAGGGAGCTGGGATCAAGGATTCCTTCTCTTCCCGTGGACGGTCACGAGGACGTGGTGCCTTGCTGGTGCTGGGCTGGCACTGGCTTTGCACGTAAATAGACGGAACTTGTCAACAATAGAGTAGGCGATAATATGAGCAAGGCGGGAATAAGATAAGTGCTATTGGCCAAGGCTGAACGGTCGCAGTTGTGGCATGTCCGCATGACAGCGCCTTGCCGGCCGGCAGGGCTGTATCAAAGGTACGCGTGTGTGTGATTGTGACCTTGCTCCCTGCCCGATTCACCTAAAGGTTATCTGATACCGCATTACGGACGACAAGCTGCACTAGAAATATTTGTTGGGCACATTTGTTTTATGCAAGCGCTCCCGCACTGCCGTCCGTAATCTTCGAACAGGTTGCGGCGAGATATTCTCCTGCTCAGCGGCATTCCTCGCGTCGGCTGCGGCGACTACTGGCGATCTTACACGCTTGGAGGGGAGGAAAACTCTCCGCGGAGTACAAGATCTACAGAGGCAGAGAGGGGGTCCTGAGGGGGTGCGTTGAAAGAAACATCCAAGGCCCCAAGGCTGCTGAAAACTGAAAACCCCCGAGAGGAAACCCTGCCGGTCTGGTTGGCTGGCCGCCGCGCAGTACTTTCGTCTCTCCTAATCAGTCAAGCCGTGTATATCACTACGTAACTAGGTAATCGGGGCGTGAAGGGACATGAACGGTAGCGTGCCACATTGCAAGGCACAAGATGCAAGGCGGAGCCGCTCCGTCGAGCGAATGAGAGGGGCATCTGGCGCCGTCTTTCGCTCCGTCGCGAGTCGGTCTCACGGACGGCGATGCGACGCGGCGAATGTTGAACGGAGCTTGCGGAGCTTGCAGATGGCCTTACGGGGCGGCGTATTATCTGTTCAGGGGATCACGCCAAAGACTAAAGCATCATTACGGAGTTTTTTTTGCAAGATGCTAGATCAACAGCTTGCCAAAACGGTTCCAGGGACAGTTCGGGGCAGCTATTTTGCCACGGGAAGGATTAAAACAACTTCTTTTGCCTTGTCAGAGACGCGGCGCAAGACCCGGCTTGGTGGCCATGACGTCAGTGTGTCGGGTACGCGGTGATGCGCCCCTCCCGCCGCAGACCGCAGATGGACCCCCCTGTGGGCGCCCCCGTCGCCGCGGGCCGGGCAGTTCAAGAACACAGCTAAGGTAGGTGACGGCATGGTTTGGTCTGTAGTTCCCGCTTCGAAGGCGACGTTTTCAGGGTTCTTGTTGAGGGCTTGTAGAACGTCGAAGTGTGTGATGACATCAGTGTTATACGCAGCAAATGTCGCGCACCGGGATCATGAATCTGCAGCTGGGATTTTGTGCGAGGAGCATTTTCCCCTCGTACCGTGTTTTCCGTTTCGTGGGGAACTGGCGGGCGGGCGCGTCAGTTGAATGCAGCGGGTTGCGAGGAACCCGGATTTCTGGTAGAGTTTAACGGGAACGGGGGGCGAGTTTATTTGGCAATGACATGATGGTTGAGTAGTCTAATCGTAATTCGTAGGGCAAAAGTATACTCGGCGCTTATGTTGCGTTCCTGACGTGATTTACAGTGTTGGGCTGGACATTGTGTGCCACATGGCTTTGAGGGTTTGCGGAAGAGTTCCGTCGAGTAATCCCCCCCACGTCATTGGTGCTGATCATGCTACTTTGGCAGCAAAGTCCCAAGAGGAATGCGCTAGAGTGGAAGATACGACTCAGCAGTTTGCATGATGAGATTGATGGTGTCGCCTCGCGCGGTGCTACGGTTTGCTAGAGGAGGTAACCCCGTCTCGTGATGATCTGGAGGAATTCGACGGCGGTAGGCGGTGCTGGAAGCCTTTCGCTGGTGCTGACGCCGATCGGAGCGCATTCCGGAGAGGGGCACTGGGCTGGGGGGTAAATTGCATCGCCAGGACGAGGCGGCACGACGCTGCGCTGCACTCTAACCAAGACTTTGCCTCGCCATCATGAAAATAGCAGCTGGATCGGGGGGGACGCAACAGGTAGAGTAGGCACGGAAAAAGCTGCGACGAACTCGGACCAGGTGCTCCGTGGCTGGGAGACAGGCAGCGTTAATGCATTCTTCAGGTTCGTCTGCAGCGCAAGACGATGGAATACCCGCCGAGGCCGTGCTTCGCGCAGTGCTTGAGACCCCAGAACCTTCTGTGGAATCTGTGCCGAATCTAATCGGTGCAATCGACGAGAAATCGGAGACGGAGAGGGAATTTTGAGGCAGGAATGGGAAATAAAAACGGTGCGGTGGAGCCTTTGGACATGCCTTCGTTCCTTGGTTTCTCCATGGTCTTAGTGTAGCCGGAAAGTTCGGTCGGGGGATATCACGCAGCAATAATAGTCGGCGAGCCTCGGAGCTGGATGGCTTCCCAAGTGGGCCCGACGGACGGATCGGGCGGATCGGAGGAGTGGAGGGTCGGCGAGCGGAGGAGTGGGGACGTGGACGCACCGGCGAGCTCCGTTTCACCGTCGGAAGGGACGGCAGACGCAGAGTTCACGAAGCCTGCCAGGTCTCCTCCCATCATCGCCTCCAGCTTCCTCATTCCTTCCACCGTTTCTAGGTTCTCAGGATCAGGATAGCACCGTTTGCTGACTTGTCCTCCCAATGCGCTGGCCGCCTTGCAGAGTCGGATGTCCGGTGCTCGGACGCGCTCCTGCCAGCCGGAGGCCTGTCACTGTTTCGACGTGTCCAACATCAGCCGCGCGTCGGCTGCAGAGTCCGGGGTAAAGATTGAAATGGCAAGCTGGGGAGATGTTGAGGAGAGCCAGTGCGTCGGGGTCTCCGAGTATTGGTTTCGGTTGATGGGCTTTTGTTAAACTTGCTCAGATTACGTGGTTGTTGACGATGGGATTTAGCTTTCACTCGCCAAATTTGGCTCATCAACTAACAGACGATTCATATATGCAACGTGTGAGCCTCAGGTCCTGGCGGTGAAAGCCGGGGCCATCTAGCTAGTTGGCCATATCACACGTTGTAGGTACTCGTCTGCCAGGTTTGAGGGCATCGCGAGGGCATAGCTTTGATGAGACAACTTCGTGATTTTACCCACACCACGCGGGTGGGTCATCCTCCAAGACGGTCTAACATCAACTCAACCATGATGATGATGGACCATTTGGGTTGGAGCGTATCAGACTGCAGAAGCATAGGCAATTGGGAAAACAACGTTAACATGATAATTGGCTTGCTATTAGCTCATATGATCGTGATCTCGACGCCGCACCCAATCGTTGGAAATGACTTGCTGAAATGTCGCTCGGTACATGCTGATAAAAGGAATAACCTCCCTGCTACTACGCGGGAGCCTTACTCCTTCTTCTCCTTTTTGCCCTCCTTATCATCCTTCTTCTCATCCTTGTCCTTCTTCTCGCCCTTGGCCTCGTCCTTCTTGTCGTCTTTCTCACTGTCCTTCTCATCCTTGTTGTCATCCTCTTCGCCACTAGACTTCTCTTCTTTGCCCTGGGACTTCTCCTTCTTCTCATCCTTGCCTTCGTCACCCTTGTCTTCCTCGGAGCCATCCTTGGACTCATCCTTGGCTTCATCCTTGGACTCCGACTCAGAGCTTGACTCGTCCTCTTCAGAGTCGTCTTTCTTTTCATCCGACTGGTCCTTCTTCTCAGCGCCCTTTTCCTCCTTCTTGCTCTTGCCGCCCTTCTTAGCCTTCTTCTCTTCAGCCTTCTGCTTCTTCTCCTCTTCCTTTTTCTTCTTTTCCTCCTCCTCCTTCTCCTTCTTGATCCTCTCACGCTCCTCCTCCTCCAACTTGTCCCAATCGCGGGACTTGTCGGTCTTGGCCCAGTGTTTGCTCTCGGCAAGCTCTTGACCGATGTGAGGCTGAGCGTTTCCAATCTTGGTGCGGCCAACCAAGCTGATGAAAATAGAGACACCAACTATGGCAGTCAGGATGAAACGGTATGTTCCGTACCACTGTGGGGTCCAGCCCTTGTTTTTCGCACGAGTGTCTGCGAGATAGAGGAAGGTGAATGCACCGAATTGGGCAGTTAGGGCATATTCGATCGGCATGAGGAGAGTCGGCCAGGCGAGCATGGGAGCGAGAACACCCATGCCGTAGCGGAACTTTGTGCGAGTTGGCGAAGGGGTCTTTTCGGAGTATTCCATTCCCTGCAACTTTGTTAATCTTTATGCTCCAATATTGGGGTGGTGCGCCTGGGCTTACCCAGTGAACAGCGCCGAGGAAGGAGATGATGATGGCTCCGTAGCCGAGTTGAATGGGCTCAAGCAAGCTGAGCCAGTACTGCGCAGACTCCTGGTTCATGTAGATGTTGTTTGCAAAGGTCGAAGTCGACGGCCACTCAAGATTGATATCCCAGCTGAGATACATGGTGCTCAACGAAGTTGCCAGGTAGGGCAAGGTGCCGGCCAGACCAAGAGCATACGGTTCCCTGGGAACTTCGCTCAAGTTAAAAGTGTCTTTGACGATGTTCTGGAAGACCCTTGTCAGTGGTCGAAACTGATGGATGGCGGACGTAGACGTACCAATTCCTCTTTCAATCCCTTCTGGAGATCCTGGTCGCGCTCGGGATTCGCAGGCGCAGGCTCAAAGACATGGCGCGTCGAGGACTCGGTCGAGACGTGCTCCGGATCCGATTCGAGCTTCTTCTTTGCGATCTCTGCCTCGGCTTTCTTGTCGATCTTGTCATATGGAGAGTTTGTGTAGCGGGCAACGAGTGACAGCGGGGGGGGTCGGGCTTGGAGAGCCACCGAGGGTCTCCTGGAGCTTTGAAGAGTAGAGGGCGAGGCTCTCGTGGAGAAGGAGGCGGGAGAAGCTGCAGAAGGAGCCGCCGCTGAGCGCGGAGCCAGACGCAAAAGCTGCCGCGAGGAGCGAAGCATCGTGAAAACGTGCGATGCTTCCAGGAGTGCTAGAAAAGGAATCTGAGAGTCTTTGGAAAGTCGAACGAGTCAATCATGTACCCGAACGTCTGTCGATTGCGCGATTGCTTCTAATAGCAGACAAAAACGTGTTCAGTCGCTGGTGCAGGTTTTTGGGGAAATGACGAGGCAAGCAGTGAAGAAGGAATTTATTCGAGTGTCTAGACCTAGGCCCGGCAGGCTAGCTGCCGATTGCTTCACATTGATGTAAGGCAAGTCCCGCCCATCGGATAAGTGGCACGGCAGAACCAGGGCAGCAACAGCAGCTTTCCCCTCTGCTTTTCGATCAAGGCCGATCTAATTAGTCCAGCCATCCAGCCATCCAGCCAGGCCTGGCCCAGCCCATCCGGTATCACAGGGCAGCTGCTACTGCTACTGCTATACTACTGCTGCAGCGAGGGAGGTGCGCACCTGGCTGGGAGCTCTGGCTACGCGCTGGTCGTGGTGACGTAATGTGGAGACCTTGCCCCATGTCCACGCCCGGGCCAGAGGCTCCGCATTGGACGAACAGCTTGTGGGGTGGGTGTGACGGTAGAAGAGAATGGCCCAAGCTTCTCCAGTCTGCTACCTGGTGGAAATGTTTCGCTGCCGCTGCCGCTGCTCGCCATAGAGTCGTCAGTAAAATCATCGAGGAGTCTCGTAAGTAAGCCTGAATATTGGTTTGTACGACAGCGTCTTTGGTCGATTTCGGAAAATTGTTCGAGGAAGTTGTGAGGCCTACTTGCATGTGTCCCTTCCCTGCCGACGAGACTACGTGCCCTGGTGCGCTAACCTCTTCGAGCAAAGCCCCGGTAGACCTACCCCACCGTGGCTCAACGCTTCGAGCGCCACAGTCTGGGCCAAGCTGGCGGCCTGTTTTTGGAACTGCACTGCGGGGGAGAATCGAGAATCAGGCAGCGTCATCATGCACAAACAACCAGCTCGACACCAAACCCCAACCCTGTCGCTCGTTGTCTTCCAGCCCCTACATCGCACGCAACACACCTGCCGACAGATCTGTCCTTGTCGAGGTCGACGTTATACAGTTCCTCGACTTGGCAACTTTCGCTTAGTTGTCATCCCACTTCTGGAGACACGACGAGCGGCATACGGCAGCACGCTCCATCAACGAGCCACCGTCGACATTACTTGTCCCTCGGAGAAAAAAAAGATACCCAACCCAATATTATCACGACTACGACCTTATTCACGACCCCCGTCCCCCGTATACCGAATCCGACTACCCTTTCATGCCCGCAGAGCCCCTCCGGACCCGACCCCGCCTGCCCCGATCGAGTTCTACGACCCTCCGACGCTCTCCCTCCCTGTCCATGCCTCCAACGGCCGCACCACGATAGATACCCAATACTGAGTTTCCCTCGCCAGGGTAACGGCGCCATACATACACCATGTTGGAGGGACTCGTCGCCGGCCTGCTCAACAGGTTTCTGGGCATGTACGTCAAGAACTTCGACCCAGCACAGCTCAAGGTCGGTATCTGGTCTGGCGATGTCAAGCTCAGGAACCTCGAGCTGCGGAGGGAGGCCCTCGACCAGCTCAAGCTTCCCATCAATGTTATGGAAGGCCACCTCGGCGAGTTGACCCTCATCATCCCATGGTCCAACCTCCGTGGAGCCCCCGTCAAGGTCTTTATCGAAGATGTCTTCCTGCTTGCCTCTCCAAGGGAGGAAGCTGCCTACGACGAGGACGAGGAGGAGCGCAGAAAACAGAGAATCAAGATGGAGAAGCTCGACTCGGCCGAACTTCTCAAAGAGAGATCACAAGAGGGCATGAGCCAAGAGGAGCAGCAGAAGAGCCAGAGCTTCACGCAGAGCCTGGTCACCAAGATCGTCGACAACCTGCAAGTCACGGTCAAGAACATCCACATCAGATACGAAGACTCCATCTCCGCACCTGGCCACCCCTTTGCTCTTGGTGTCACGCTAGAGGAGTTCAGCGCCATCAGTACGAACGGCGAATGGAAACCAACCTTCATCCAAGATTCCACCAAGAGCACCCACAAGCTCGCTACCCTCGGCGCCCTTGCTGTCTACTGGAACACAGACACAGAGCTGCTTGGCCCGGGACGAGAGATCACCTCCGATGACAACGAGCCCATGCCCCACGACGAGATGGTCAGCAAGTTTAAGAGCTTGATTGGGTCGACAGACGATACGAAGCTCAACCACCAGTTCATCCTACGTCCTGTCAACGGAAAGGCTAAGATAGTTCTCGACAAGACGGGTGACATTCACGTACCCAAAGCAAAGGCAAGCTTGCTGTTCGAGGAGATCGGCCTGGTCATCGATGACGACCAATACCGTGATGGCCTGATGATGGTGGACCTCTTCCATTACTTCATCCGACACCAGGAATACAAGAAGTTCCAGCCAAAGGGCGTCACACCAAAGGAGGATCCCAGAGCATGGCTCAAGTTCGCCGGAGATGCGGTGCTCAGCAAGATTCACGAGAAGAACCGCAGGTGGTCATGGGACTACTTCCGCGAACGGCGTGACGATCGCAAGCGCTACATCGAGCTTTTCAAGAAGAGGAAGCAGCAGCAACAGCTGTCCTCGCAAGAAGGCGACGACATTAATAAACTCGAGTGGAAGCTCGACTATGAAGACTTGCGGTTCTGGCGATCCTTGGCACGAAACCAACTCAAAAAGGAGAACGCTGAAGCCCTGAAGAACCAGCCCCCTAAGCAACAGCAACAAGGTTGGGTGTCCTGGGTCTGGGGTGGCGGCGCGAAGCAACCGGAACCTCAGAACGACGACGAGAACACGCAGATCACAGAGGAGCAACGCAAGGAGCTTTACGACGCCATCGACTGGGACGAGAAGACAGCTATCGCCGAATCCGTTGACGTACCTCGAGACACCGTCAAGATGCAGGTTGAGGCATGGCTAAGCACAGGAAGCTTTACCCTCAAGAAGAGTCACAATGGCAAGAGAAGTGACCTCCTCAGTCTTCACTTCGACGTATTCAAGGCCAAGGTCTTGCAGCGCCCCGATTCTTTCCTTGCCGACGTCAGCCTGGGTGGTCTCCGTGTCAACGATGGCACCACTCCCGACTCCCTCTTCCCCGAGATTGTTCGCGTCAAGGATGCACCTGAAGTCCACGAGCACAAACAGCTGACCATTGAAGAGCTGGAGGACAACGAGGACGAACCATTCTTCCATTTTGAGGTTGAGCAGAATCCCATCGATAAAGAGGGTGACATAGCATTGTCCGGCTCTCTCAAACCTCTGGAGATTGTGTGGAACCCGAACTTCGTGGTTGGCGTTGCCGACTTCTTTAGACCTCCAGAGAGACACATGGAGTCCATCACCGCCCTCATGGAGACTGCCGGTGCCACGGTAGAAACCTTCAGGGAGCAGACGCGAGCCGGCCTGGAGTTTGCGCTCGAGGAACACAAGACCATCAACGCCCAGCTCGACCTCCAGGCCCCTCTCATTATCGTACCAGTCAGCATCAACGTCAAGGAGTCCACCTGTCTGATTCTGGATGCCGGTCACATCAGCGTCAACAGCGAACTGGTTGATCAAAACACCATGAAGCAGATCCAATCCAAACAGCGACAATCATACACGGACGAAGACTTCAAGCGGTTGGAGTCCGTCATGTACGACAAATTCTTGGTCAAGCTCTCCTCCACTCAGGTACTGATAGGACCATCCATCGAGGTTACAAAGGCTCAGCTAGCCGAGAAAGATGACACACAACATCTCCATGTGGTGGAGCGCATCAATGTCGACTTTGTGGTTGAAACTTCTATCCTCCCCAAGGCTCCCAACTTGACCAAGCTCAAGGTGTCCGGCCACTTGCCGCTGTTGCACGCTACCGTGTCGGATACCAAATACAAGAACCTGATGCGGATTATCGACGTCGCCATCCCCAAGTTCAACCAGGATAACGGTCAACCAGAGCAGGTCAAAGACTCACAGAGCTCCGCTGTGACGACTAGACCTCGTGGCTTGAGCACCGCATCGACTCGATCACGCTCTCGAAAAGAGTCTTCTCGCCGCAAATCAGCACAGTTCCCCTTCATGCAGCAACAGACTGCCATTGTGATTGACGATGAGGACGAAGACAGCGATGAGTTCGAGGATGCTGACGGTGGCCGCGACAATAAGGAGCAGCTCAAGCTACAGCAGCGCTCCTTCGAGTTCAAGTTCAAGGTCGATACCCTCAAGGGCTCTCTATACCGCAGTGACCCAGACAAAAAGAAGCCCGACGCGCTACTTGTCGAGCTTGTCGCCGAAAACTTTGATCTTCTGTTCTACCTGCGACCATACGACATGTCAGCTGAAGTGTCTCTTGGGTCGGTCACTATCGATGATTTCGTCGACAATCCCTCGGCGGAGTTCAAGTCGATCGTGTCATCAGGGGATCCCGATGATCATGAGCAGAACCGAAGTCTCGTCAGTGTGAAATTCACAAAGGTTAATCGCCTTTCACCAGAGTTCATGCCAGTGTACGAAGGCGTCGAGACGAATGTCACGGCTGCGATCTCCACCATCAATCTAGTCGTGACTCGGAAAACGCTCTTGACTCTGTTGGACTTCATCTTAGCAACATTCACCGGTAACAACAACGAAGCGGCGACGCCTCAAGAGCAGAAGGCAATTTCCGATTCGGAGGACGACAGCGAGGAAGATGTCGAGATCGCAATCGACAGCCCACCTGAGGATGCACCTGCAAATTCGGGCTCGATCAGGGTCAAGGTGGACCTTAAGAGTATTCGGTTGATCCTCAACAACGACGGAATTCGCTTGGCTACGTTGTCCTTCAATCACGCCGACGTCGGAGTCTTCCTTTTGGGCAAGACAATGCGGGTGAATGCCAAGCTGGGCAACCTCAATTTGGTCGACGACATTAACCAAGGCGTCTCCGAGGAGTCTAACTTGAGGAAACTCATCTCCATCCAAGGCGACGAGCTGGCCGATTTCAGATACGAGACCTTCGACGCTACCAACAAGAAGGCGTACCCTGGATATGACTCGTCTGTCTATCTTCGGGCTGGATCAGTGAAGCTGAACTTCCTTGAAGAGCCATTCAGGAAGATCATCCAGTTTTTGGTCAAGTTTGGCAAGATGCAAGCCATCTACAATGCTGCTCGTCAAGCCGCCGCAAACCAGGCCAACCAAATCCAACAGAGCACGTCCAGATTCAAGTACGATGTGGTTGTCAAGACTCCAATCGTGGTCTTCCCTCGTGTGGTCAACCACGGCCAGCCCAAGCGTGACGTTGTCACTGCATACTTGGGAGAGATTTACGCGCAAAACAAGTTCGCTCCTTTGGATGACTCCGAGAACTCCCAAATAGCAACCAAGATCAACGCTGGTATCCGAAATATCCGCCTCACTTCTGACTTCAACTACCCGGGAGATCTCTCCGAAGAGCTGGAGCTGATTGACAAGGTTGATTTGGGGTTCAACGTCACGTACGCGGAGCACCAAGACGGCACGAAGCGCCCCGAACTAGAAATTGAGGGCAGCATGTCTGATTTCAATCTCAAACTCACACAGTATCAACTCCGCTTCTTGATGGAGATCTCTAAGTCCGTTCCGGCGGCGTTTGCCGGCGATGCCGACGAGCAGAACCAAGAAGCCGAGCGCGAGGTGGACAAAGACACCCTTCAAAGGGCGAAATCACTGCCAATCGATAAGAGCAAGGGCGATGAGCAGCAACTAGTTGACCTCGGGCCTGAACTTTCACCCAAAGACAAAACATGGACGAAGCTTGACCTGGTCTTCCAAGTCAACACTATTGGTATGGAGCTGATTTTGGCGCCTGACGAAAAGCCAGTCGGCAAGCTTGAAGATGCTAGCCTTTCGCGCTTTTCTCTGGACGTCACCAAAATGAAGACGCGGATGCTTAATGACGGATCTCTTGAGGGCGAGTTCCTTATCCACTCGTTCACCATATATGACAGCCGCCCGAGGGACACTAATAAGTTCCGGCGAATCATGACATCGTCCAACAAGGAGGTGCAGCAGCTCATGGCGAGCATCACGATGTCTGGCGGACAGGACAGGAACCTCATTGCCATCGTTACTATCGACAGCCCCCGAATCATCTTCGCCCTCGACTATCTCTTCGCTATTCAGAACTTCGTCATGGTCGGTCTACAGCCCGAGGAACCTTCGATTGTTGACGATGAGTCGTTATTGATCGACACCCCTGACGAGTCCGATGCGGACGCAGACTCGATGCAGGTTACTTGGTCAAAGGCCCGATCGCAGAAGAGCAGCAAGAACGAGCAGGAGGAGACCCAAGATGGCGCAGACGAGAAACCCCAGACTACCATGAGCATCGCCTACAGGGTAAACATCGTCGACGCTCAAGTCATCCTGATTGCCAACCCTCTCAGCTCGAGCTCCGAGGCCATCGTTCTTGGCACCAAGCAAGTCCTGTTGTCCCAACAGCATGCCTTGACATTCCAAGTATCCGAGATTGGCATGTTCCTCTGTCGCATGGACCGCTTTGAGGATTCCCGACTTCGGATCATCGATGACTTTTCCGTCCAAATGTCTATGGACAGCTCGAAGCCGAACATCACTAGCATCCATGCTGACATTGAGCCGTTGATTCTTCGCCTGTCTCTTCGAGATATCCTACTCGCACTCCAGATTGCCAGCAAAGCCACAGAGCTCTCTGATCAGCAACCGAAAGACCCGAAGTCGTCGTCATCAGCCGCAGATGAGAAGGCGAGACAGCTACGCCAAGCTGGTCTTAAGCAGCGAACAGCCAGCGGCAAGGGACCGTCAACCATTGCGAACAAGACCATGATGTCGAAGACACAGACGCAAAAGATTGCAGCATCGCAGGCTAGACAAGCGAACAGTGATCCTTACGGAACGGCGGTCCAGCAGCCACCCAAGCGGCACGAAGAGCTGTCTGCAACAATTGAAGGAATCCGTGTTGTCCTTATTGGCGACGTTCACGAACTTCCTATCCTCGATCTTGGAATCAAGAACTTCACCGCCACGGCCGAAGACTGGTCTTCGAATCTCAAGGCTGAGACTGCTATCGACTTATACACGAACGTCTACAACTTCTCCAAGTCTGCATGGGAGCCACTTCTTGAACCCTGGCAAGTTGGTATCGGAATGGCCAAGGATGCTCAGTCTGGTCTAATGTCCATTGATGTCGCCTCCAAGAAGGTCTTTGACGTTACTTTGACAACCGCCACCATCGCTTTGGCGTCCAAATCTTTTGCTTTCCTCAGCAAAGACGAGGACGTCCTCGGCAAGCCGCGCGGCGTAGATGCGCCGTATCGAATTAGGAACTACACTGGATTTGATGTGGTGGTGCAGTCAAAGAGCTCGACTACGGACGACAATATGACGGCCCGTCTAGAAGACGGTCAAGAGGTACCGTGGAGCTTTGAGCCTTGGGAGAAAATGCGTGAGAATCTCTCATCCGAGAGCAGCACCGGTAGTGTCGGCATCCACCTAGAAGGCAGTGGCTTCGACCCAGTCAAAAACGTCAGGTTGAACCGCGAGGGAGAGGCAATCTACGGTCTCAAACCCAAGACTGACAACATCTTGCATCGTCTCCTAGTTGAAGTTACCCTTGGCAAGGATAACGTCAAGTATGTCACCCTCCGATCACCTCTTGTCGTGGAGAACGAGACCCAAATTCCCGTTGAATTGGGTGTCTACGACGCACAAGAGGGGCATCTCCTCAAGATCGAAAAGATTGCCCCAGGCGAAAGCCGGCCGGCTCCCGTCGGAGCTGCATTCCTCAAGTCCCTCCTTGTGCGTCCCGACTCCGGATTTGGCTATGCTTGGTCGTCGGAGACCCTTTGGTGGCGAGACTTGTTGAAACGACCTACAAGAACGATGGTCTGCAAGGGCGAAAACGGAGATCCATTCTACTTCCAACTGAACGCTACATTTGACAGATCCAACCCATTGACCAAGTAAGTTCTCATGACACTCCTTACATCACTCTTCTAATGACCCTACAGGAACTATCCTTACATGCGCATCAAATTGTCGCCACCAGTGATCCTCGAAAACTTGTTGCCGTACGACTTCAAGTACCGCATCTACGACAAGAACACCAAGAAAGACTGGGCAAACTTCCTTCGCAAGGGTGGCCTTAGTCCGGTGCACGTCGTTGAGCTTTCCCATCTTCTTCTTCTCAGCGTCGACATGCAAGACACTGTATTCAAGCCCAGCGACTTTGCCATTATCAACTCTGGGCAGTCGGACGATTTCAAGAAGGAAGACAAGCTTCTCTGCAAGGATTCCGATGGCCTTCAACTCAACCTGAAACTGCACTACCACAAGATTCCTAACAGTGGAGGTGCATTCCGAGTAACGGTCTACAGCCCCTACATCATCCTGAACAAGACTGGCCTGGACATGCAGATTCGCGCGAAGGGGTTCTTACAAGGAGCTCGACCAGCCGCAGGCCAATCTACGTTGTCCTACAACAGGTCTGAAAGAGACCGCCCCAAGGCAACGCCGTTTATGTTTTCCTTCGGCAACGACGACCATAGGAACCGCGCGCTGTTGCAGATCGCTGACTCGGAATGGAGCAAGCCGCAGAGCTTCGACGCTATTGGCAGTACAACCGAGGTGGTGCTACCGTCTCCTTCTCGAAATACTGAAGTACACATCGGAATCACCACTGAGGCGGGTGAGGGCAAGTACAAGATGACCAAGGTTGTCACCCTGGCACCGCGATTCGTCCTGGAAAACAAGCTTGGCGAGGAGATCAATGTCAGAGAGTCTAGCTCATCGGGATTCATGACTCTCAAACCTGGCGCGCACCAGCCTCTGCACTTCATGCAGAAGACTGCCGTCAAGCAACTCTCCCTCTGCCATCCCGGGATGAATAACCAGTGGACGTCTCCTTTCAACATCTCTGACATTGGCACGACCCACATCAAGATCGCGAAGGCAGGGCAGAGGCAACGACTAATCCGCGCCGAAATCTTGATGGAGGGAGCCACAGTCTTCTTGCATCTCAGCATGGAGACCAAGAACTGGCCCTACCAGATGAGGAATGAGAGTGACACCGAGTTCACCTTTTACCAAGCGAACCCTAGCCTGGAGGATGATGGCGTTGAGGACAGATCCGGGTGGAGACCCATCAAGTACCGTTTGCCTCCGCGCAGCATCATGCCTTACGCTTGGGATTTCCCTGCCGCCAAGTTCCGCGAGATCATCATCAACGTCAATGGCAAGGAGCGACACGTCAAGTTGGCTGAGATCGGTAATCAGATTCCAATGAAGTTCACCTCTGCGTCTGGGCAGCAGAAGATTATTGACATCAATGTCGCCGCCGACGGTCCAACTCAGACTTTGATCCTGTCCAACTTCCGACAATCCAAGAGTCTTTACAGGCAAAAGTCCAAGTCTGGCGCTCGTACTAGTACCGATGGATTCGAGGTCAAGGATCAGGAGACGACTGCGACATTCCGAGCCCAGCTGAAGCTTTCGGGTATCGGAATCTCACTCATCAACTCGCAACTGAAGGAGCTCGCCTACGTCACCTTTAGAGATGTCTCCCTTCGCTACCATGACGCGCCGCTCACCCAGACAGTCAGCTTCTCAGTGAAGTGGATCCAGATCGACAATCAGCTTTACGGCGGCCTGTTCCCAATGATCCTGTACCCTAGCGTCGTCCCGAAGAGAGCTCAAGAAGTCGACGCGCACCCTTCGATTCACGCCATGGTCACCCGGGTGAAGGATGACTCCTATGGTGTGCTGTACATCAAATACGCCACCGTTTTGATGCAGCAGATGACGATTGAGTTGGACGAGGATTTCGTCTATGCTGTTCTTGACTTTTCAAACATTCCTGGAGCTGCATGGTCTGACAGCAATGAGGACGGCAAGCTCTGCGACGAAGAGCTCGACATTCCGGAGCCGAATCAGCAACAATCTGGCCAGGATATGTACTTCGAATTACTGAACATCCAGCCCATGCAACTCGACCTCTCCTTCATGCGCACGGAGCGCGTCAACGCCGAGGACAAGACATCATCGCGCAACCCGTTGATGTTCTTCCTCAACGTCATGACGATGGCTATCGGAAACGTCAACGATGCACCCATTCGTCTCAATGCTCTCATGCTTGACAATGTTCGAGTTTCGGTTCCTGCTCTAACCCAGAATATCTCGAATCACTACAGTCAGGAGGTGCTCTACCAAATCCACAAGATTCTAGGCTCCGCCGACTTCCTGGGCAACCCTGTGGGTCTGTTCAACAACATCAGCTCAGGATTGACTGATGTCTTTTACGAGCCCTACCAAGGACTTATCCTCTCGGACAAGCCCGAAGACTTCGGAATCGGCGTTGCCAAGGGTGCTGCATCCCTGGTGAAGAAGTCTGTTTATGGCTTCTCTGACTCCTTTTCCAAGTTCACCGGCAGTCTGTCCAAGGGTCTCGCAGCTGCAACCCTCGATAAACAATTCCAAGATCGACGCCGCATCACCCGCGCCCGAAACCGCCCCAAGCATGCCCTATACGGTGTCACCACAGGTGCAAACTCCCTTTTCACAAGTGCTGCATCCGGAGTTGGTGGCCTGGTGCGCAAGCCGCTCGAAGGCGCGGAGCAGGAGGGAGCGCTCGGATTCTTCAAGGGCATCGGCAAGGGAGTCGTTGGATTCGCAACCAAGCCCGCTATTGGCGTCTTGGACATGGCCTCGAATGTTTCTGAGGGTATTCGAAACACAACGACCGTCTTCGATGGCTCAGAACTCGACCGTGTTCGCCCTGCGCGCTTCGTGCCGTCTGACGGTATCGTGCGCCCGTACAATGCCCGTGAAGCTCTCGGCCAGTCCTGGCTGAAGCAAGTCGATAACGGAAAGTACTTCAACGAGAACTACATTGCACACCTTGAGCTGCCTCGTGAAGACATGGTGGTCATGGTCACTTACGCCCGGATTCTGCTTATTCGCAGCCGGCGTCTGACATCAGAGTGGGACGTGCCTCTCAAGGACGTTCAGACAATCGCAAAGGAGCGAACGGGCCTGAGCCTGACCCTCAGAGGCGGCACAAATGGTCCTTTCATCCCCGTCGGTGACGAGAGCGGGCGTGCCTTCCTGTACAAGATGGTGGCTGTCGCTGTGGAGGAGTTCAACAGGAGGTTCAGAGGATTGGAGTAAATGAGGATTGGCGAGACAAACGCACACGGGCCGTGGTTATGGATGCCAGGCCGCTTCGTACTTGTTGTTTGTATGTTGGTTCCCTTTCTTTAGAGGCTCTTCACGCATAGCCTCGCGATTCCCTAGCAAGCATACCTTACTTGGCGTTTCGGATCCCTTCTCACTCGTATACGTATGAAGACAGAAATACATGGACATTGAATAAGCACATGATACCTGCATGAGTAAGGTGACTTGAAAGTCGTGGAATTATGGATTTCCCAGTTGTCCCCTACCGAAAGGGACTCGATGTGCCTTCTATGGTCCTTGCAGGTTCTATGGTCTACGTTTGTCTAATTTCTCGTGTCTCGTGCCTCGTGTCTATGCTATGCCCGCCTCTATGATTGTGTCTATTCTATGCCCATCCGATCCTCAGAAGCTTGTAGCCGCTCTCGTCGCCACGCCCGACCTCTTTGCGCTTCTCAATGATTTCGTTGTATAAGATGGTCAGCTGCTTGCCATTCTCACCGCGCGGGCGGTCACTCGCCGTAAACGCGCCCTCCACCGTGTCGCTGACGCCGTTGAACTTGCCGTTCCGGCGAACGGTCACCAGCAGCCAGAAAACCCCGCCCGGCGCGAGCAGCTGCGTCGCGCAATCTCTCAACCATGTCGCGTGCTCCGGAGCATAGATGACATCCGTCGCAATGAGGATCTCCGCCGGGGTGTCGAGGGGTGCGCGCAGGTCAGGCGCAGACCAATCCAGTGTTGTCGTCTTGATGAGGTTTGCCCCCGCCGCCGAAGGAGAGTTGATGGCGACATTGGCTTTGAGATTCTCGAGCACTGCCGGGTGATAGTCCGTTGCGACGATGGTTGCTTCTGGCGCGCCGAGGTGAGGCAGCATGTTCCCGAGCACCAAGCTGACGAGACCCGTGCCAGCGCCGAGTTCGATGATGCGCGGCGACGAGCCGAGGCTGGGTTGGGTGAGGCCGAAGCGGGCCGGGTCTGCGCACATCAAGTCCGAGAGCACGATAGATGCACCCCAACTTTGCAGGCCGACGTCATCAGGGTCGGCGGAGTTCGTGCCTGCAAGCCGGTCGTTGAGGCGCGCGGTGACGGGGACGCGGTGCTTGTTCTCTGGGAGCGAAAGCTCAAAGGAAAAGTCGCGCGTGTAGTCCTGGTCCTTCTCATCCTCGGCCTCATCGTCCTCCGCGGGCGCGAAAAAGGATTCAAGAACACAGGAGGCCTGTTCTAGTGCGAGCTGGCAGGCTTCCTCGGACTCGAAGCAATCGAGGGTTTCGGCGCGTGCGATGAAGCCGGTAAGCCAGCGCTCGACGAAGCTGCGCTCAAAGGCGTCGACGCGGAGGGCGGCGATGTGGTGGTCTACGCCGTCAACCTCCTCATGGTCGTCGTCGGTCTCGGACACGTAACCGGAGTCAACTGCGGGCGAGGCATGGTGAGGCAATTTGTGGTCCGGGTTGAGCTGGAAGGCGACGGAGACGGGCAGTGAGCAGTAGATTGTCGAGAGGGAGTGGAGGGCGGCGGTGATGTCGGACTCGGTGAGGGTGTCGAGAGTCCGCAGGGGTGGAAGGCTGCTCGATGGCGGCGCGGGGTGTGCGGCCGGCCTCATTTGTGTGGCCCGTCTCCAGTGCCGTCGCGCTGGTGTCGGCGGTGGTGGTGATGTGGATGGATGATGAATTGTCGGGAGTGGATGAGATGAGATTCACGAGATGGGAAAATAAAAAGCCATCACGCGCTAGGTGGACAATGGCGGCTGTTTAGCTTATTCATTACCTACGCATTATTCGCACCCTTTTGGGCAAGGACACGAGAGATAAGGCCTAGACACGGATGGCGGGACGGGGGGGACGGGGACGGAGACCCGCTTTCCCAAATGAGGGTATCGTGAAAATTTTTGGCTGCCCTATCCTGGGGCCCAGACTGCACTTTTTGTGTGTCGACGTGGCTTGTGCTCCCGCGCCAGTGGCCCGGCGTGTCAGTCACCGCAGAAGAAATGTCACTGGGCGTTTCTCCATAGTATTCATCGGTGTCATCTCGATTTACCCCGGATACACTGTAGGGGGCGCATGTGAGATCCACTCGACAACGGAGTGCAAGTCGCCCCCGGAAAGTTGACATTTTGTGTGCTCCCTGTCTGTCAGACCGTCAGCTATGATTGCCGGCGAGTGAGTAATAAAGACCAGGTCAGATAAGAAGAGAGACAAGAAAAGGCTCAGCACGGCCTTCCGATAACCGCGTCCCGTCGTTTCCTTTCAACACGTGTCTGGGACAGTTCTCAAAATTGACCCATCATTGGCTGCGTCTTGTTTTGTCATCGTTTGGTCCATGTTTCTTTGACTGAAACAGACCGCCGCGAAGAGACGGCGCCGTCCGCAAGGGAGACACACACACAGGAGTCTTTTTTTCCCCCTTCGGCTCCATTTCTGCCGAGCGATTGGCGGTCTGAAAATGACTCGTTTTCGCCATCATCGCCACCGCGGTTCATGTGCCCGGACTTTAGCCGACTCCGTCAACATATGCTTGATGCTGGCGGCATGACGATGTACTGAACATGTCTATTCTAAATGAATATGTCAATCGACTCAAATATGTCTTTTGTTGTGTAATTTGTCGCAAGATCTTCGACGTTGCTTGTCATGGCGGCGTCCGCTTTCCCAAACTTCTCGCCGGCTAGCAAACTGCGTGGAATCTTCTATTGCTGCCAACGCGACGTCCATATTCGCGAGTCGGCGGTGGTAGATTGACGTCGCACAACTTTCGCGGATTGGTTTTGATGTGAAAGAACGATGTTCGGAAGAAAGAATTACGCTTGTGTTTGTGCAGCTGCTTCCCTCGCTACAAAAACAGCGTTCGGGCTTGTTTGTGAAGATGGAGCAGAAGGTCAGCCCTCTAGTTTGGCAGCGAGTATTGATTGTTTCGGTCACTTTGTTGGTTGCACAGTCTTCAGTGTCGGGTCTCGTATCAGGGAATGGCGGCAAACTCCAAGGCTGGGACAAAGGTAGCTGAGCCTTGAGTAGGACACATGATGCATCGAGTCTGCAAGTTGGTGGATAAATGACCGAGCAGACACCGCCATGATGTCGGCGAACCGTGTTCCGCTTCTTGCTTGACTTATAACCTCTATGGACGCTCACAAATGGTGATGTTTGGGTAAAGCCAGTGACAACAGCCACTGATGCGCGGGTTTGTTCACTTCGTGATACTCGAGACCCTGGCTCTCCCCATTCCCATTGCTTACTCTGGACTCTAGACAAAGGTTACAACCAAGGGTTCGTAGACTTTATTAATTGACATCTCCCACTTGCACGCTATGCCTTAGTGTCAGTCCTCGACACCGGCACACTGATCCAGAAAATCATATCTTTCCCGGTCCACCTCGTCCATACCACAAAAATGAAGTTGACTTCCATCATCGCTACATTGATAGTCGCCGTTGCTGCAGTTCCCGGCGACCCTACCGGCCACTGGTTCAAGCGAACTTGCGAAAATATTGAACTAAAAGCCAACCGGGGAAGAAGAGATGGCAGCTTTTACGTCGACCTCTATGCGAATTGCCACCCCAAATCAGGGGACAAAGTCGCCAACAGAATGGAACTCGACAAATGCCTGGGAAACCTGAACGGCGATCTGGCGTGGAGGCAAAAGTAAGTCCAACTTATTCCCTACGGACCACCATACTACAATGGAGTGCTAATAATCACAGCGGTGGATTCGATTACCAGTGCAGTGGCTGCCAAATTATAGACACGGAGAGAGACAAACTGATCATGCAGTGTGACTGCAACTTGAAGAGAACTACTATCAACCTCAGTCAGTTACCACGCACTTATCTGCCATGCTGTACCACAGCGACGGTTACTGACCATTTATGTCAGACCTGGGTATCCGCAATGAAGATGGTGTTCTATGGTGTAGCTACCAGTCTGCAAGCCGGCTCAGTTAGTGGGAGCCCTGCCTTCCCCGGGTACGCCATTTCAGAGCATGCGTGTTGATGACGCCAATGTTCATGACGAACGAAAACAATAGCGTTCATAGGTTTTCGGTCGATGCTTGCTCAAGTATCAGAATATTGTCATATGCCTGCTTAGATTGCAAATACTGTACCCTGTCTCATAAAGGACAAGTCTAGATGGTGAACTCCTTCTCGCTTTACCCCCAAGCCGCGTACGCTCAAGACGTGATCTCAAAACAGTGTTCTTTGCTACAGTAAACAAATAAATCGTAAAACCCATCAGAAACTCAGGCCATGACAGTCTTTCCCCCGTCTTTGGTCAGGCGGGACCGAACTTTGATACGGAGAGCCCGATGAGCCAGTCGCTGCAGGACAACTGCATCCCGCTCATTGTGCAAGCCGAGAACCGTGCTCGGAGCAAACACAAGTGCCTGTCCAGTGTGCAATGATACGATCATACAAAAGAGCCCCAGCGCTGGATCTTTTGTACCCAGTGCGATGGGCGCAACTGCATGGCTTGACTCTTCTCCATCAGCCATCGTCATCGACATGGAAGAGATACCAGCCAAGTGCTGGCGCAAGGTTCGAAGCCAGTCGGGTGAGGTGAATCGATGTACAATCGTCATGGAACACAGGTCGAGAAGCTTAGTAGAGACCGTGGGCTCTTGAGTTGAGATGAAGACCCGGACGCCAAGATGTCGCTGCAGGCGGATGGTTTCCAACAAGGAGTTCGTGAGCGTCTGACTCTCGTCGGATTCTTTCATGTACTTGTGTGCCTCATCAAGAGCAACCACCTTTCCAACGGGAGACTGCTGCTCCAGGAAGAGAGACAGGCAAATGTTGAACAGAGAGCAGGCCAGCTCTGGCGTGACACACGGGCAAGACAAATCGACGACGGTCAGTTGACCCGACTGCGACAAATCATTAGCCATATGGAAAAGGAAATAGTGCCGTCACTAATGAAGAATTATGATTACCTTAGGCGTCCAATCGATCCTCGTCTTGGTAACCTTACCCGTGTCCCCCAACATGAAGCTTTCAAGGGTATCAAGGCGCTGACTCAATGGACTTCTCTGGGCTGGGGTCAAGTCCGCCTCGCTCAAACGCTTTTTGAAGGTTTTGTACTTGAAAGGGACGCCAAGGTTCTGCTGCTCAATGCGCATCTCTCGCAAGATCCGGTTGATGACGTGCATGTACAGTGGCATGGTGCCCTCCCCAACTGCCATCAAGTCATTCGTGTGCTTGGTGTTGAGGTCGCGGTCGCTGAGCCTCAAAGGCTCAATCTGGAGGTCAGAAATACCACTGTAAATTCTCTGCCAGGATGTTGATTAGAAAACAAGGTTGTCATACTGGATTTGAAGATGGTATCATTACCTCGATGGTGCGAACGTTAGTAGGGACACACAGCACCCTGACCGAAACGTTTTTGTTGGAGGCAAGGAAAGCCGCCTCGCACGGGAGACCACCCGAGTCCGAAACGAAGCTGTCGTAGTGAAAGATTGTTCCACTGAGGGGGAGAGTCAACTTGCCCAAGTAGCTAGAGAGTAAGCAGTTCTCCAGAAGACATGCGAGCGTCTTGCTCTTTCCGGAACCTTGACTGCCGCAAATGAAGATACTTGAGGGACAAGCTACGTTGTGAAAGATTCTGGAATCTACTCTGGTGACCCCAGTGGCGAGCGAACCCTCCGAGAGGCTTATACCGAAGAGGCCGTATTGCGAAGGAGGGGAAGTATTGATGACGGGCACGGTGAGAAGAGGGCTCGACAATACCTCGTCATGGCCTTGTTGTTTTGGGTCCAGGGTGAGATGATCCATCTGAGCCACAATATCAGCTAGCTCCGTATGTGATATATCGTGGCTCCCATGATGACTGCTCTCGCCGTCGGAAGCTGCTGAATACATCGTCCCCGAATCTGAAGACATATTTGCAAGCGCAACAAGGAACGGATTGATAGTTTTGGTTGACTAGTCCGGGTTGCTGACTGGGGATTTACGAGAATCGTGGGCCCAAGTGCAAGTTTCAAAGATAATCGAGAAGCTTCAATCATGGGACTCAGGGCATATATATGGCTCAAAGTCGAAAGGGGCCTGCCTGGTTGCGTCTCGAATATTCTGCGTGGCACTTCTTCCAGTTAAATCCAGACTAGCCCAGACACAGCAGTTTGTTCATTAGGCTTGAGTCAACAATCCCTTGAACTGAAGGATGATGGAAGCCAATGGCGTTGAAAGCCACTCAAGATTCCCGCAGATTTTGGTGTTACAGGTTGGGGGACAGATATGTCCTTTGCAAGTGGCACTTTCGATGCGTCGGTACTCAAAACATGATACATGGCTTCTTTGATCTGAGCATCACCATCAAAGAACTGTTTCAGAAGATGTGACAGCAGACACTCATATCTCAAAAACCAAAGGGTGCCCAGACACCATAGCCTGTCATGATGTTAAAAAGATGCATCGAAAGATGAAGAAGCCATCGCTTTGATGTTTCGTGTTGCAGTGTGTCAATTATTCACTCAAGATATTCCGAAGTCACTTGTTGTTTTGTGTTTAGAATATGCTGGCCTTCGCCTAGAGACCGCCAAATACGACGAGAGAGCAGTTCTTGAGGTGTACTGGCTTTTCCTTGTGTCAAATGACGTCGTCTACTCAATGAACGATCCGAGATGTAACGACGCTTATTACGCCCAGATATCAAGGCATGCCAGGATTGTGGGCGGAACGTATAATGTCAGTTGCACCGCCTAATCGCAATGTCGGCATTTGGAAACGGAGGAAGACTTTTACTGGCACAAACTCAATGATAAGGCATGCCAAGCTTGCCAAGTGCTTTCTAAAATTGATTCGGAAGGCGGAAACGTAATCCAAGAGAGTTGAGTGCAACGTTCTCCAAATATTGAGGGGACATGAGGGGACACATCGGAGCACGTATTTGTGAAGCTTTCTTGGGTTCCGATGACGCCGAAATGCAGAGAATGTCGCTAGCATGAACGGACATGGACGTAGATAAACCCGGGCCATACGTCCGAAGCACAGAGGCCTCGGTTCCTCCATCTCTGCAGTCTTCTCGTTACAGCTCAATGGTTATGCATCCTCTTGCCTTGTTCGCCTTAATCGGTGGTTTGGTGTCGGCGAGCAGTCCAGTCTCCTACAATGGCTACCAAGTACTTCGCGTCACGACAGGCGCCAATTCAGCTGCCGTTCTGAAAAAGTTGTCATCCATCGAGTATGATGAGTGGAACACGGTAGTGAACGAGCACATCGATATCGCTATTGCGCCAAACCAGATCGGAAGGTTTCAAACTTTAGCTCTTGAATACCATACAATGCACGAGAACTTGGGAGTGTCAATTGCCTCCGAGTCAGCTACGAGAAGCACCTGGAAGAGACAAATCGACGATCTCGAGTGGTATGACAGCTACCACCCTTATGACGACCATAAGGCATACTTTGAGGCCCTTCACGAGGCCTTTCCAAACAACTCGGAGATAGTTTCGTCGGGAACTTCGTTCGAAGGCAGAGACATCTTTGGCATTCACTTTTGGGGCTCGGACGGACCGGGGAAACCGGCCGTGCTTTGGCACGGTACTGTCCATGCCAGAGAATGGATAGTAGCGCCGGTAAGCTAACGCCACAAAGGGCCATCGTGGAAATGCTAAGGTCATGGGCTACAGGTTGTGGAGTATCTCACGTTGCAACTAATCCAGGGATATGGCGTTGACAACACCACGACGGCTTTTGTGGATAATTATGACTTTTGGGTGTTCCCGTTTGTCAACCCGGTGAGAAATCTCGAGCTCAAATGAAGCAGTCTGTAATCTGACACCTCGGCAGGATGGATTTGTGTACACTCAAACAACAGAACGATTGTGGCGGAAGAATCGCCAACCATCCCCAACCTCAACCAACTCGACGTGTTATGGTCGCGATATCAACCGTAATTGGCCGTACAAGTGGGATGCTAATCCTCTTGGGGCTTCTACAGACCCTTGTTCTCAAACATACAAAGGCATCCAGGCAGGCGACACCCCGGAGATGGAAGGACTGCACAAGCTTGTGGATACTTTGCGAGACACAAGCGGGCTGAAACTCTACATCGACTGGCACAGTTACAGCCAGTACTTTCTGACCCCCGTCGGCTACAACTGCACCTACTACATTGATACTCTTGGCCAACACATCAAGCTTGCTCAGCTAGCCTCAGATGCCATTAGAGAGGTTGAGGGCGTTACCTTCACGTATGGCCCAAGTTGCGCGACTCTGTATCCTACGACTGGAGCAAGCTTCGACTATGCTCACGCCGTTGGCAAAGCTCAGTGGTCATATTTGATCGAGTTGCGGGACACTGGCGAGTTCGGGTTTGTATTGCCGCCAGAGCAGATTCGTGGTGGTGTGATGGAGCAGTGGGAGGGCATGAAAGTCATTTTGAGTGTCCTTGATGAGGTCTTCTTCGATGGAGATGGTCCAGCGGCATTCTGAGTCGAAACTAAACGCAGGAAATGCACGTATTGAACATCGGATACCGAAGGAAGATGCATCATGTACAGCAGGTTTTGCGTAAAACCGAAAAAACCACTGCAAGCCGGCTATTCTGGTATGCTCGTACGCTCGTACCCCTCATCAAGCCCTTCGCTTTTGGTAAAACTCATGACCATATCTGATACACGCCAAAACAAGCGCGAAAGCGAGAATTCCTATGTTTGAGTCGAAAGCTCTGCGGTAAAGAGGCTTATCATCAGCCTGGAAAAGTTGCGCTCCATAAATTGCCGCAACGTTCGCGCTCATGATAATCCTTGAAAGTAAAAATCAGAATCCCGAATTGTCTTCAGTAACGAAGCTGGACAACTCACATCGCCATAGCCAATGATCTCTCTTCCGGGTCATTGCAAGTCAGCGACATCCACGTGATATTGAGAGGGTGCGGGAATGAGGCAAACGTCTGCGTCCAGACGACTCCAAAATACCGCACACCTCGCTTGTTGATCTCCGTGAAAATGCGGTTGAGAATGTAGCCGAACATATGCATTGCAATTGCCAGTATCGTAGTCTCGCCTCGCTTGTTACTGAAATCAGAAATCAGCATCCAGCTCTCCAACCGGCTAGAACGAGATAAGACATCACTTACAACCGGTCGGAAACGTAGCTGAATCCAAAAGAGACTGGTACTTGAAGGAACAATCCCACAGCAGCCAAAGCATTACTCGTAAGTGAGGGAAAGCCGAAGCTTCTGATGATGGTCGGACCATAGGTGTCGAAACCTCTAAAAGGGCCGTTATTGCCGAGAGTGATGAAAACATGCATCCATATGCGCCAGTTGGAGAACTGCAACAGTCAGTAACCTATGCTATCAGAGAATTACAGTGGGCGATGAAGGAAGACTTACAGCCTTTTTGAAAGCAGCCATCCCAATATGTTGCTTCTTGTTCATTTTGTTGGGATCATCGATGCGCACGCGCGTCTGCAATATGTGCAGCTCTCGTTCCGTAAAGATGTTGACTTGTGGCAGAAACCAGCTATGCGGGTTATGGAACGCGTCTGGGAGACAAAATCCTAGTACTATGCCGCTGGCAATAGTGAAGGCTCCCATCACGATGAAAAGCCAGAACCAGCCAGGATACCCGGCTACTCCCTTCATATGTAGAATTCCATACGCAATTAGCTTTGCACAGGCCTGGCCCAGTTGGTTGCCAAAGAAAAATATCATAACCCGTTTGGCAGTCTCTTTGCGTGTGTACCATGTTGACAAGGTCCAGAGACCGCCAGGGATGTAACCACTTTCAGAAACTCCAAGGAGAAACCGGGTTGCAAGGTAGCCGGCATAGTTGTGCTGGAAGGCTTGGAACGTACTGACCAAACCGAAGAAAAATAACTGAAGGGTCAACCACTTCCCCGGTCCAACCTTGTACAAAATCATGTTTGACGGAATCTCGAAGAGAACAATCCCAAGGGACAGCAGTTGCTGGCCAACATTGAATTGGAATTGCGTGATGCCTACGTCTTCCATGAAGGTATCTGTTATTGCGTTCGCGATATTGCCTCGATCGAGTTCTGCAGTCATGTTTTACGTCAAGATGGATGTGGACTTTGAAGGCTATCGTTCGTACGCACGCAAGCAGAAGAAGCCGAGTGTCAGGAGTGGCATAATGGTCAAATCTAACCTGTATTGGTTCACATGTTAGACCCAAGAGTTCTAGATATAGGTGTGCGACTTCAACACTCACTTCCATTTCGCTTTCGTCTCTTCGTCCTCCGTCCAATCGACCGGCGATGAAACCTGCTTCGTGTCGCCATCCGCGAGATTCGCAGAAGGGGAAGGATCTAACGAGAAGATGTCTGCGGTGCCCATGATGTCAACGAGGGGTTGATGTTTTCGTTCGGAAAGACCTCATCAAGTTGGTACTCAATTTGCTTGAACCGAGAAACATCAAGTAGCAACAAATATGGCTGGTTGTTTCCAGTACTCCAGTTCGAAATTCAGCGTCATCCTTCTGCAGGGCTTTCTCTTGACCCAGACGAAACCGAGCACACCATACTGGATCTGCGGAGAAGATCCGAATCACTGGGTCCGAACATAAGTCTTATCAGACCAGCAAGCTTTGACAAGAGACAACTGGGAAGGAGCGATATTGCGTGCTTGGTGTGGAGTATCGTCGGTACCTAGGTACGCAACAGGCTTTGGCACCTAGGCGTTGGTCATGTTTCAATAGCGGTTAACTCGCCACGTGGAAAGGCAATAATCTCCGAGATGCATGTTGGAGAAGCGCAAAAGTACGCCTGATGATCGATCGGGATAGTTCCAAATTGACGCAGCGACTTAAAGTACCTTAGACTAGGACTGCCACTGAGTGGACTTGTATTATGTTTGCTCACTTTGCTGCGGAATAAGCTTTACAAAATTGGTCAATCAAAAGTCGACGAAAAGGTACAGGAACAATTCCAACGTCGGGCATATTACTGCCGTTGACGGTTTGGAGTGGGAAATCCGCCCGAGCACGTCATCTTCCCGGCGAATTCGATCATCCAACAATCCACTCGGGGCACATCTGCGTCGGAGAAACTCCGACATGCAAGCATCCCCAATAAACTTAGTGATACAAAGGGCACTGGCCTAGCTAGATGGAATTGATCTAAATGTCATTCGTGCAATCACACCTTCCGTACGTACATTTTGCATCCATCAAAACCCATCGCCGCGATGAAGACCTTGTCCGACGAGGAGCTCACAAATCTCGCGGGCAATTACTTCGCCCCGAAGGGACTTTACCGTCACACGAAAGGCTTGCCATTTTTGGGTAGTCTTGAGTGTAACACAAAGACTCTCATTGCTGGGCAATGGACTGAACTCATTGTGGAATACACGGTTGGTGCCAGTGGCCTTGCTGATGGAGCTTGGATCAAAGGGACCTTCAAGTTCTACTCGGACTGGGCGCTGTTTCAGACTTCCGACCCAAAAGAAGACAACTACGTATCGGTAGAATACACGCCAGGCCCTCTCCACGAAGGACAAACAGCGGCGACGGTACAGTCACTGGCTGTTCGTTTCGACCAAAAGGGCCACGAGCGACCATTTCAAAAGGCCATCATCGTTGACATTGTCGACGGTTACATGAACCCCGGAGATAAGATTACTGTTCGAATTGGCGACAGACGATGGGGATCGCGGGGTACCCGGGTTCAAACATTCGTTGAAGACAAGTTCTTGATGAGGTGGTATATTGATCCAGTCGGAACTTCAAGGTTCGCTCCTATCAAGCCTGACATTGCTTTTCCAATCAAACCGGGACCAGTTGCTAGAGTTAAGGCCACAACTCCCCGAGTTGTTAGGCCCGGCGTTCACGTCCCCCTTCACGTCCATACCGAGGACATCTGGGGCAATGCGACAGCAGACCTAGGGAACCTGAAAGCTGAAGTCAAATTGATCAAAGTTGGCTCCCAGGCAGAGGTTGTCCAGACTAAAACCTTGCCTTTCGCAGCCCAGGGATGGACGGTGGTGAATGACACATACGAGTTCGTCAAAGATGGGGACTACGATCTCGTCGTGGCAGTAATTGATGGTGAGGGATCTGTCATTGCCACAGCTACTGACTATATATCTGTCGATGCCTCTCTACCCATCCCTCGGCCGTTGTACTCTGATCTTCACGTTCACTCCGATGACACTGTCGGCACCAACTCGACCACATACAACTTCTCTTACGCCAAGGAAATTGCCGGCCTTGACGTCGTCGGATACACTGCTAATGATTTCAACATTACCAAAGAGAAGTGGGAGCACACGCTTGAGATCATTAAGGGAGTTAATTCGCCTGGCGAATTTGTCGTATTCCCTGGGACAGAATGGTGTGGCAACTCAGCCGCTGGGGGTGAGTAAACCTGATTCGAATGTTGTTGTGCTCTTACGAAGGAAAGCTGATTTGATTCAGGTGATCACAATGTCATTTTCCTCGATGACCCGAAGACGAGTCAACCCGAGTTCCCTTTTGACAAGAAAGGGAATGTAGCTCGTAGCTTCGAGTGGAACGAGGACGGACCGGCAGAGCTGATACCCGGCGCCTGGCCACTGGATGAAGTCTACGCGACTTACGCCCATTCACCTGAAAGCCACCTTTTGATCCCCCACGTTGGCGGTCGTCGATGCAACCTAGCCTGGCACCATCCCCATTTGGAACGTCTTCTCGAAATTGGCAGCGCTTGGGGGTTATTCGAGTGGCTTCTTCGCGACGCCGTGAAACGGGGCTGGAAACTCGGCGTTTCCGCCAATTCGGATGAGCACCGGGGCCGATGTGGAGGCGGGGTACCCGGAACTGCCGTCTTTGGCACGAAGGGTGGATTTACCGGCGTCTTGGCCGACAAGCTGGAGCGTGGTAAGGTTGCGAAGGCCTTACGGGCAAGGCGTACATTTGCGACAACAGGCGAACGCTTAGTTGGGATCGTACGCACCGACAACGGACATCTTCAAGGCGATGATATATTTGTGAAGGAGAATGATGAACTCGTTCTCAGGTACAGCTTCTTTGGTGCGGGAGGGTACTCTTCCATCGAGGCTTGGGATGCGAGTGGTCGGATTCTCCACCGGGATCTCCAGAAAGAAGCAGAGACTCACGCCACGGCATCAACTCCTAGAAAGATTCGCGTGACTTGGGGAGGGGCTCGCGTTTACGACAGATATCGTGAGGCTGTCTGGCACGGATCAATCCTCCTTCCCGGGGCGGTAATCTCGCATGTTCGACATTTCGGGGGCGTGCTTGACAATGCCGACGATGAGATCACGCAACTTTCCCAAAACCAGGTCGTCTTCGAAACCCGAACCAGTGGAGATTTCGATGGTGTTGACATTTTCCTTGATGACACATCGGGAATCCCCTCTACTATCAGCGTATCGGGCCATTTAGGTGGATACGTCAAAGTTGGTGACGCCCTCAAAGGAAACCCCCACAACCCGCAACCTCGGTTCAACTTGGTTGCTACGGCAAAGGACTTGACTCAGGAAGGAGGGGTGCGCGACGACATAGTAGGCGGTGCTGACCTCTTTGTGTCCATCGATGGTCTGTTGGATGTTCCATTGCCCAAAAGAGTTGAAGGCAGCTTCACAGTGAAGGCAGAGTCTGGTAGTGGTGGTGACCGGGCGGTGTACTTTGTAGGCAGAGAGTATGGTGGAGGGAAGGTCATCACCAGTCCTGTATTCATCAAGTACGAGTGAGCCATTAGCTAGAAAGAAGCATCCACAGCGCACATAGTCTGTGCGGAAGGCAGATCTGACCCCCGCAACTCCAACAACCCCAATCTCTCGGGCCCAGTGCCCATTTCGCGCATCACCTGCACCTCCTCGGGCCTCAAAATTGGAAACCGAAAGTGAGCTAATACGCGCTCTGCCTTATTGAGAAAAGAGACCTACCGTCCGCGTCTTCTGATGTCGCAATGCAGATGGCGAGATCATCAATGGAGCGGAGTTTCTCTGAACAGGGATTTGGCTGTGGTTGTCATTGGGCCACCCCGGATTTCGGCACTGCATGCACCTGGTGTTCGGTTTGTGGACGGTGGTGGGGTAGTTCAATCTTAACGCGCCTGACAGGTGCAAGAGACGGCCAGGTTCCAGGGAGTTCCTCGACGGCAACCCGAACTGAGGCCTAGTGACGGCTTTTGTGCGGAATGGGGAGGAAGTGGACATGGCAAGAAGAAAATAGTTCTAGTACGGTGCATATATAAGCTTGTTAACTCCCCAGGTAGGCTCCGGCATTCACCAATTCATGCTCCGGAGTTTATAAATTTGATCGGCCAGCGGAGAGCCCAAGCAATTTGTCCTGCCATTATGCTCGGTCACAATCTTTCCCGTTTCGCTGTGTCGCTTCTTGTGACAAAAGCAGCCTCTTCTCCGGTCCCGCGCTCTGATCCGGCAGGTACTAAATACTTCGTAACCTTGTAAGTTGTCCCTCATACACTCTAAGACTTGATTTATCGACTCGCCTTCATCTAGATTTGGCTGACAAAGTTTTAGCGGGAGCTCTACTACACAGACCGGGTTTTCTGTCAATGGCACCGCTCCCTCGAGCAAGAATCCTATTGGCAATCCCTCTTTTCCTGGATCAACGACGACTGGCGGCCTCAACTGGCTAGGGTTTGATATCGTTGAGTTTAATCACACAACGATCTTAGCCTACAATCTGGCTGTAGGAGGTGCTACGACAGACAACACACTTATTCCAACATACACGGAAGGTATTGCGACCTACGTAGACCAGGTCGACACCTTTTACGATGCATACGTCCACCAGGAAAGCCCATGGTCCTGGGACGACGTTCTGATTGGGATCTGGATCGCCAACAACGACGTTGGCCAGTCTTTTGACAGAAACGACACATCCTCTCTGTACCCGAAGGTTTCTGCCCGTTACTTCGAACAGACTCAGCGCCTCTACGATGCCGGTGCCCGAAATTTTGTGTTTCTCACATGTGCTCGTAAGTTAATTTCATTGAGTTGCTAATGACGGCAATGACAAAAGACTATCGCTGACTATGGCATTGCTGTCAATCACGAAATCCCGCTAATGATCCGCAATAGCCCAGCAACTCACTCCTTTGATGATCGAAAAAGGCCCAGAAAGCAATGCAAGGGTTGCAGCTGCTGTCAAGCTCTACAATGAGATATTGGAAAAGAACTTTCAAAGGTTTAAAATAGCCCATCCGGATGTTCAAGCCTGGCTGGTCAAACCTTCGAAGTCATATGAGACTGCGATTGCGAACCCACAAGAATACGGAGCGCCAGACGCGATTTGTACAAACGAGGACGGCGTCAGCTGCCTGTGGTGGAACAACTACCATCCTGGAATTCAAATTCATCATCTTCTGGGAGCAGACGTGGCGACAACTGTTGGCACACCCTGGTTCAATCCCCAGTAGAAATAATAGTGTTTCCTAATGACAGATAAAGGAGAAAGAGGTCGCATAAATGCGGAATCAAACTTAGAGTAACGAAGTGGGAGTGCATTGATATGGTCTCTGGCTAAGAGGGAGCTCACACATTCAATCTTGTACTTGCCGTTCACCTGTGGTCTGACGGAGACCTCGATACTACCGCTGTACAATACGTTCACCTGACAGGATGCCTTGTCCATACGTACAAAACAAGACCTGCATCGGGGTTCGATAGCTCATGAATGAAAAGGACAGTCCAAACTTAGTGACGCAAAATTGTGAGGCCAGGCACATGCTAAGGAGAGCGACTGTATGAATCAGTGAACAACAGCACTTGCTGGTAGCACAGAGTCCGCGCCATATCATGTTGGAAAACTGACTCGGCGAAGGCTGCTTAGATATCGCTTTGCAACCTGGATGCTGAGTGTAGTGATCCACCAGATGAGCTGGAGCAGACGTGACTTTCACTTGCTGTGACGTTTCTTAAATGAGGCTCGACGAAGAAGATAAGTGCATGACTCGAGCTTGAGATGCTATGAGGGATCCGGCCTGGGTCTTCCGCATGCTGGCTGGAGTCTGGACAAACCAAACTAAGAAGGGATGACAGTGCGCGTCTACTGACAGACCCACAGAAGCATCCAAGAACCTGGACATTCTAGAAAACGTATTCAAAAGAGATTGATGGCAAAAGGCCGTCTTCGGAGACATCGTTGTTTGCCGAGAAAGTACTGATCACCAATTTCGGAAACTAGGTAGAATCCCGTCTGCGCATCGACTATCATGATATCATCGTCGAATGCAACCCCAGACCTTCAGGCTGTCTCAAAGTTTCCGAAGGCAATGTTCCCACTAGGACAAAAGAAGACTTAATGTAAGTTGAAATATGCTAATTGCATGTGATGAAGATGTAGAATAGGCGGCAGCCTGGAGACAATTATTCTCCCTTCATGGGTGGACCCAAGAGGGTTGGCAATGCCCTTGAACGAAAGAGATTAAGTGAGCGATTTCGGACGCGAGTGCATTCCTCATATGACGAATAACCCGAGTGCTTCACTGCGATGCTACGTGTGGTACTGGCGAGGTTGAAATCTGCAGACGCCCCCGTAATTCAACCTTGATGGCTTATGATCACCGCTGCATCAATGGAACCCGGATGGCCATTGAGCAACAGCACCTGAAATTTACGAGAGTAGGTATTTCGTCAATTGTTAGCAATGCCTTGAATGATACAAGCATTTTCGCCTCGAGTGCAATTAAGTTTCGGCAGGCTAAGATGGACCGCAGTCGCTACTGCAATGGGGTTCCATTCGAACCTGGAATTCTTCACCCTGCGAAATGTTTCCATATATTTCAGGGATCTCACTGGGCCCATGCGAGAGACCAATATCTGAGAGGTAGCAACGAACAATACCTTGCGCTGTATTGCGCAGGTTTTGCCAAGTTGATCGCATTACTACAAATCGAATGCAAATATTGGGTGGAGACAACTCGGAAGCTTCCCGGCGGGACGAAGTGCAGCTCTCAAGGTCTAAGACAAAAAATCATGAGATCAAGGAAGTCTCGGTAGTTGACCGCTGGAAGCTAAATTGATGACGAGAGTGGCGAGGCGATGTTGGAAGCGTCAAGGTATCGCTTGCCGACCATTTAGACAACGGGCAGCCACGTCTGCGATGCCTTGCTTGATGAGAACGTCGACCACGCCTGCAGCACCAGCACTACTTTACAGCCCTTGCCGCGGAGGTAGCGCTTGTCTCACGACAGAATGACATCCATGTCGTCTTTGCTAGGCTCTTCCCTCTTCTCAGTCTCACTCAGCCCATCTGCTCTTGGAAGAGTAACACCTCAGAACACCCCAAAGGAGAGTTACTTGGGAGGGACGCCCATTTTTGCAAGACTTCGATTCCATTGGTTTCAGCAAGTTGCAGAACTCCCTGGAAATTCACCGCCCGCAAGAGTTCCAATGCCTCAATTGCTATTGTTGGAGGTGGAATCTCAGGCCTCGCTACTGCCTAGATGCTGGACAGTGCCGGCGTCCATAATTGGGAAATCATTGAAGCCAGCGATCGTGTTGGAGGACGCTTTCGCACAGTACTTATCCGTGATACGGAAGAGTTCACCGAGATGGGCCCGATGAGATTACCATACCATGTCGTATACAAGAGCGACAATTCCACGCACGCGTACTCTGATCACCGCATGACTTTTCAACTCGCCGACTCCCGCAACAGAATGAACGAAAACGTCGAGAAGTACTGAATCGACTTTATTCCATGGATCCAGCACCATCCTAACGAACTACTCGCCTTTGGGACGGGCAGATATCCGGATGGCAGGGTGCCTACCCGCGCTGAGATTGCGAAAGATCCAAGCCTCGGTGCTCCACCGGTCATGGCATCGGCGGAATGCAACAACACTAAGAAAGAGATAAAGAAAGTATTGAAGAACGAGACTCTCATCAAGGAAATACAAGCCGATATTTGGGGGGTTCACAAGCAAGTGATGGACCTAGGCTAAGATGATTGAAGCCAGCAGTCGCTGCTGCGCAACCGTCTAAATGCAGATGAGAATGTCACAGATGCAATCTGGACTTCCACTGACTACGATGTCATCTGGGATGAGATGGCGCACAACTCCAACTTAGCTCTTGACGGGTCTGACGATACTCTCGGTGAGACTGAGTGGAAGTGTGTCGACAAAGGCTTCAACCGCATGTCGGACGCTTTCATTCTCCATGTCTCAGACAGACTGATCTTGAACCGCAAAATCCGGACGTTGGAACCGGTTCATGACGAAGCCGGCAACAGTCGAACACGTCTGTCATGATATCCCAACACGGCTAACAGGACATTTGAGTATAAAGACTACGACTACACCAGCATGGCTGTCCCTTTCACCATGAATCGATTAGGCTGTCGGAGCTCTGTACTATCCCGTGTATGGATTGAACGAATCAGGACCCAGTCCCATCACACACTATCGTGGCGGAGATTGGAGTGATCGTTTTGTTAGCTTCACAGAAGAAGAGGACGTAGGGCTGGTTCTTGATGTTATCGTGAGCTTGCATGGAGAAAAGGCCCGAGAGCTCTATACTGGCGACTATGCTCGCCTCTGTTGGCTTGAGGATGAGCATACAGTTACTTCGTGGTGCCGCCCCGACGTGGAACAGCATAAGCTGTGTATTCCCTCATACCACCGTACGGAACACAGCACGAATTTTATCGGCGGGCATACGGCTCCGACTCATGCTTAGATTGGTTAGTCGCTTTATTCTTCCGTCAGAGGCTCTTTTCAGTTGCTACTTGAGTTGGGAATGGCCCATGAGGCGAAGAAATTGAACCAAGAGTGGATGGGCCAGTGGATTCATTGGTTAGATGTAGGGCTTGTGCGAAAGTCGCAGCTGTGAGCAGGATAATAAGCATGCGAATATAAAGTCTGGTCTTCGGCAAATTTTTGTTAATTGATTCCATAACATCAAACCTGTCTTGATTGCGATGCCGTTATTGACCCGCACGCTATCACATCTGGCCTTTCGCTCTTTTTTTGCCGTAACGCCTGTCAATATCAGTGGTCCTGAGATCCTTCTGGGATCCTTCTGAACAGCGTTACCTCATTGGGCAGGTCAAATGTAACCATTATCTGAGCGAAAATGGGACGTTGGGTCCCCGCAGATCGTCAAACACCTTGGGAGATAAACAGTTTCCCAAAGTGCTGTGTCGGTCTGCGACTTCGGAGCTCGGGGTTAACTGACTAATGATAAGGTGCTCTTCCCCGCGTCTTGCCAAACCAACATGATACGCAACGATTACCCGATCTCTGTGAAGTTATTTGCGCATTGAGATATCATGTCGGAACAAAAGTCAATCGCTATTGTCGGTGGTAGGCAGAATGCAGTGACCATATAGCTTCGCAGACTTACTAACGCTCTGTTTAGCGGGCATATTCGGGCTATCGCTGGCGGTTGCCCTCAGCAAGAAGCGTGAGTCTTGGCGCCTTCTCCCGAAAGAAGACCTATGACTTGTGAGAGCTGATAAAACACAGCCGGAAATCGGGTTCATGTCTTTGACAGACATCAATACGACGAGTCGGGATACTCGCCCGATTTCGCCCACAGTACCCAGGCAGCTTCCGTGGACCATAACAAGATCGTTGGTTCCCTGCACACTCGCTCTAATGTGTGACGTGTAGCAATTAACAATTATCTAAATTGCAGTTTCGAGCATCCTACGGAAAGAGCATCCACTATCAACGCCTAGCGCTTGAGAGTCGCAGCGCCTGGGAGAAAATTAACGAATTACGCCGCGAAGAAAAGAATGAAGAAGAGCGGTCTGACTTATTCAGCGGCTGCGGCATGCTTCGCGTCCAACCCGACGCCGATCTTGGTGCACTGGAGCGTGAGACTCTGCGTAATTTTGAACGTGACGGGCTGCGTGATACACAATTTGTCAAAAGTGATCCCACTGACCGCCAGCGAGCCACTGAGCGCGGTTGGGACTCAAAGCTCCTTGACTTTGCTATCCCGGATTCATCTTCGAATCAGAGCTTTGAGGCAGTTCTCGACTCTACGGCTGGTTTCACTAAGTGCAGTGAAGCTTGCGCTTACTTCTACAAGATAGCTGAACGCCAGGGCGTCGTATTCCACTTTGGGCCCCAGAAAGGTGGTTTTGGGAGTCTCATAGAAGAGAACTTCCCGGAGTCATCTACGAAAAGGGCTACTGGCCTGAAGACCAAGGATGGAGCTGTTCACAAGGCCGATGTTGTGGTCATTGCTGGTAAGTTCGCTCTCCACAATTCAACAGTTGCAGTGACCAATGTTTCTGGCAGCCGGATCTTTTTCCACGCAACTATTGCCCGAGCTGTCGTACCACCTGGAGTCCTCAGCCGGAAGCGTCGTCACCTTCAAGATCGACAAGGATGACGAGCGGCTCTGGAATAAGTACTCTCCTGAGCGTTTTCCTGTGATCACTTGGAAGAGCGCTGCCCGGACTGTCGATGGCAAAGACATCGGAAGTATCTATGTATTTCCTCGGACATCTGACGGCCTCATCAAGATCGGCTACAGGGGCGTTAAGGTATGTAAATGCTTGCAATACTTGTGAAGGTCTTGGAATTGACAACTCCCCAGTTCACGAACTTCCAGCCTGCCCCCCCTGATGCTGGCTTCACGCAGGACGGGAAATGGTCTGTGCCCATGTCGCCCGCTGATTCTCGTGTTGTACCGGACAGAGCCAGAGAGGCTATCAAGCCGTTCGTATCCATTTTCCTCCCGGACTTCAAGGAACGAGATTTTTATTCAACAAAGATGTGTTGGTACACTGACTCACTTGACAACTCTTTTGTGGTAAGTAATTGTGAAGTAGGATAAATTGCTCGGTCTTGTTGATTTAGGCCGTGTGCTAGATTGACTACGTGCCGAATTACGCCGATAACTCCGTGTTCGTCTGCACTGGCGGAAGTGGACATGGAGCTAAGTTTCTCCCCGTTCTAGGTGAAGTGAGTACTTCAAATATCCATGTCATTCAATCACTGCTGATTTGCTATTTTAGCACGCTGCCGATATTCTGCTGAATGGTGAGCAGAGCAGCTCGTTTATGCGCCCTTACTGGCGATGGAGAGAGACAGCGCGCAGAGGGAACGGGCTTGAGGAGGGGCCCAAGGGCCCCCGAAACATTGGAAGTTCGAACCAATGAATGTACTTAGAAGATACAGTCCGATAATTTCTACGTTGCTGTGAGCCTTGATCTTTGTGCCTGATAGCGAGTAAACACAGTTGCATGATGTCAATTCCCGAGATCCCTCCCCTCAGTGACCTGTAACCTCTCATCGTGCGGTTATCCTGCATGTGGGGCTGTACCGACAGACGTAATTCTCTCAGGAACCATGAGTCGTTTGCTGTTGGGATGTATCTTATCTAAGCTCGTCAAAAGCCAAGTATGCCGCGCCGCTTCGGGCCGCTGGCCAAGAACGTCTGATTCTCCGTTAAATGGACGGAAGAGCTTCCCAACTTCGTCTTCAGCTCGTTGTGATTTGTTGCCTGAGTAGGAAATTTAGTGCGATCCGCGCGTCCTGAATGACACACGAGCAACCTTGATGTCCTGAACTGCCAAGGACGGCTGCGATGGATTTCTTGGCGTTCGTTCTTGGCCACAGAGAGAGACGTCGAAATAAGACACTGCCCCTGGCAAAGTGTGTGCCGCTTTATCCGAGATGCATCTGTTGGCTCTGGTTCGACGTCTTGACGCAGCAAGCACCCTTGCGGATATTAAGTTGACGAGAAGGGCATAAGGAGCGCGAAGCGGAGACGCATCTGAAGGATGAGGGTCCCGGAGGCAAACAGGTCAGGGGTGAGACGAGCTTCCAACAGAAGTCAACAGCAATCATGTTGCGTTATAAGGCGCATTCTTCACCCGCTCTGTGGCGTCTTCACTCGTCCTTAGCAGTGCTTGAGAGGCAAGGAAGTCAGCAGCAAACCTCCGTCGGCTTCTCAACCCCACTTTGTTACTTCTGCTCATACCACCGCCGTCATGACTAGAGACAGAGGTATTGAGGAAGACAGCCCCAACGAGAAGATCGTCCACACTTCCAACGATGGCACTCCTCTCGACGTGAAGCCATCCGACAATGGCAACGGACAGGGCAGACATGAGCACGCCGTCAGTAAGGATGAAGTCGACGATACCACACTCTTCTACAACCTCAATAAGGAGAAAGCCGGCTCTTTCACTGCGGAGATGGAAGGTAAGCTTGTGCGCAAAAACTTCTGGTTTCTGCTTGGTCAGACCTGGTGGATCGCCTTCCTGATCCACCTGGACAAGTCGACACTGTCGCAAGCTAGCACTATGGGGATCTTTAAGGATGTCGACATGACGAAGAAACAGTACAATGACCTTTTTGTGGTGTTTTATACTGGCTACCTTATTGCTCTTTGGCCAGGGGCATGGTTGTCTCAGAGAACTGGCCAGAAACAGTTCATCGTTGGATCGCTATTGCTTTGGGCTCTATTGCTCGCAATGCATGTACTTGTCAAGACAGGAGGCCAGATGATAGCCTTGCGGTTTCTGTTGGGCATGGCGAGTTTCCCTTGCTTTGGAATCTGTGTATGAGCACAGTCCGACTAACCGACCAAAACAGACCGAGTCTCAGATTGTACCGAGCACCACCATTCTTCATCAAGCATTCTTTTCTCCAAAGAAAAGTCCTTGGGTTCAGCTTCTTTGGTGGGCTTCGGGCAGCTTCGCAAACGTACTCCTCACCATGGTTGCTTACAAGTTGATCCTCCTCGATGATGCTCATACACTGATTGGCGGGCTGTCGTCGTGGAAGTGGTTGCACATTATATGTGTGATCCTGACCTTTATCATGGCAGTCCCGCTGGCTTTCTTCCTGCCAAACTCACCCGTGGAGGCGAAATGGCTCTCGACCGCAGAGAAGGTACACACAATCAAGGCGATCCGCGACACACAATCGGGCATCAAGAATTCGACATGGAAGTGGTCGCAAGTTCGAGAAGCGTTTACAGACCCCAAAAGTTGGCTTTTCATGTGGGTTGTCACCTGTCCATTGTCTTTCAACTCACTGATGGCAATGCAGATTCCATATGTTCTTCAACGAACTTCCGAACAACACCTCGCAGCAGCTTCCTCTTATTATCGTTGGTTTTGGCTTTACGCCAGCAGAGAGCGCGCTTTTCAATATTGCCAAGCCGTTGATTGGTTCATTCCTTGTTCTTGTATCTGCCGCTATGCTTTATGGGACTCGACTTGGCACTGGCTATACCTGCGCGATATCGTACATCCCATGCTTCGTTGGGGGCATAATTGAGGTGAGGCTTCGATATCATGACTTTGCTTACCGTCTTCTGACTCCCTCACAGCTTGCAGCCCCTTGGTCCAACAAGATCGCGCTCGTTGTTGGCACTCAGATTTCAACATTCAAGCCGTCCTATCTGCTCGGTCTTTCTTGGGCTGGTACCGCCACGACCGGGTATACGAAGAAGCTTACCGTTATGTCAACCTGTGTGGTTGCTGCATCGGCTGCAAATATGATTTCGCCCGAGTAAGTCGCCGCTAAGCTCTCCAGCAGAAAAGCCGCTAACGATGTTTTTCAGGTTTTGGCAACCCAAGTACAAACCAAGATACACTCTACCATGGGCTTTCATGACTGCATTTTGGTTCATATCACCTGCCATGTGCCTTGTCATCCGCTGGTATCTCGTCCGTGAGAATCGACGCAGGCAGGCTTACGTGGATGCTGATGGAAGTTCGGACGACAACGATGTCCTGGACACTGGGGACAGGGTTGTCCATGTGTACAAGGAAGATCTCGATCTGACGGATCGCCAGAATCAAAAGTTTATTTACCCGTTGTGAGGTGATGAAAGTAGGGCTGCTGTGTTGGATACTGAAGGAAATGCAGCCAGGTAGTCAAAAGAACCTAGAACTTAGGAGGCTTATACGAATAGTTGTTGGAAGAGTTGGATGTACTTTGAATTCTGGTCTTGAAAGCAAGAGGCAGTTTATCTTTTTAGAACACTTCAAGCCTAGAAAAGGAATACGGAATAGATTGATCGTTGGATGTCGGACACACCCTGCAGTTTGGACTGGAAGTGAACTTGTGTACTGTATGTATCTTGTCTGCCTTAGTTCATCAATATGATTAGCTATTTTATCAGCAGCGCTTGCAAGCCGGTGCCATATTAATGATCCTATGCAGCTTGCCAAGACTTTTGTGGAACTTTAATGGATGGCTGTTACCCTCCAGGCAAAATGACCTAAAACCTACATCGACCGAATGAGTCTACCTGTGTGTGTTCAAATGGAGGCGAGTCCAGCATATTGATCTTCGCTACGTCCCCGCCCACCGTCGCCGAGTGTGGGATCGACCGGCTACGGCAGTGATCCACACCTCCGCGCCGGACGAGACTCCGGAACCTAATCCTTTGTGGGGTGACGTCGATTAAGCTTGTCCTTAGCTCATTTCAGTCGGCGACAATTTCGATATTATCCCTGCTAGACGGTACCTGAGGTTCAGTCATCGGTCGTTCTACCGAGTTCTGGTAAAGAGCAGATTGTTGCGTCAGTCTCGTGCGACAATGGCTTTGACTTCCGGACTGAGGGAATACCATATCGTCGCGAAACCGAGACTTTCTACGTCGCTTCCGGGATAATTAGCTTATGCTTATTAGGGAAGGTAGTTCTCTTAACTCCGCAATGGAAGGTGATCAACGGCTCTGATGCCGGGCGCTTGGCCTTCCAGCTCCCGCTACCGACCGCGTAGACAGGGATCCCGGGCACAGCAACTGAAAATAGTTGGCGAACCGCTGAAATGGGCCAATCGCCAAGCAGGATAAGTGGGAAACGGCCATCAATACGAACAAAGTGGATCCGACCTTCAGCATCCGTAGATTGCATCAAGCCAAGGAAAACATGGGGAAATTTGTTGTTGATAAAAAGCCGGTGAGCCCGCGTTATTGATAACAAGCAACCGAGACTGTTCATCGTCATCAGCGACTCCGAAGCTGACAATCTTGCTGCGATCATGAAGGGTCTTATTATCGCACTGGCCTCTTTTGGCCTCACCAGTGCCGCCGCAGTCAGCTCTTTGGCGCAGCCCGTAGCTCGCCAAGGGTGCCTCGTCTCCGACGAGGGCGCTATTCAAGACCCGGTCATCCAATACACGGAAAAGACTGTTCGCCGTCAAACCTTCCCGAGCAACTTCACTGTCGACGTTAATTTCCATCTCGCCAGCACCGAGGAAGAAGCGGACCTGATCACGGACGAGATCGTCGATGCACAATGGAAGGTTCTCCACGAGGCCTTCGCTAGGTACGACATCAACCTTGTGCTCAACTCGACTGAGCGTACGGTCGACAACCTGACCGGTTCCGCTTTCCTCATTAACGAGGGCCCTGACAAGGGCTGGGTTTATCACGAGGAAGAGTACAATACGTATCTGAAGGCGACTCGCAAGGGCGGATATGATGCTTTGAACCTGTACTTCTTCAGCAGTTACTCGCCGGGTGCTACAGGCTACTGCCAGTGGCCTACGCCTCTCGCCGAAACCGACGAGTTGACCTTTTGGAAGGATTCGTGCCAGTTGAGCGCAATGACTATGCCAGGCTTCACCGCTGAGCAGGGCGCTTTCGAGTCGTGGAACCTTGGCCATCTTGCGGTTCATGAGAGTGGCCATTGGTTTGGTCTGAACCACACCTTCGCCGGTGGCTGCTCAGAGCCTGGCGACTTTGTTTCAGACACGCCAGCGCAGCTCACCCAGATCTTTGGCTGTCCCGAGGGTTCCGACTCTTGCCCAAATCAACCCGGTTTGGACCCCATTCACAACTACATGGGCTACACTGATGATGCTTGGTAAAATGCTCCTCTCTTGATATTGCCTTGAAATGCAACTGACTTGGTCGACCAGCACGAACGAATTTACCCCGGGACAGAAGGACCGCATGTTTTCAACCTTCTTCAACTTCCGTAGGAAGTAAGCAGACCAAAGCCGATGATGGAAGGCGTGAGTGTCTTTAGATCTTTGGTCGGGGGCAGGAAGACCGTAAAAGCGAGACTAAAACAATACAAACACTTAAATTTTTGGTGATACTTTATTTTGAAAGAAATGCAAGACAAGCCTAGGGTATCCGCGCGTGTCAAAAAGACCGAGATCACATGGTTCAATTGCTATGTCTTGAGTATTCATTCCAAAATAAACATCGCACTGCAGTCATACCAAACGACACTCTCTCGTAGACTGTGCTCATATGCTGACACGTTAAGCAGCTATAATTCTTCGGGTTTCTCCCGATCGCATAGTGGGCACACGTAGTAGGTATGAAAGAAAGTCCTCAACTGCGTACTCCTTGCTCCTGCGGGAGATCAAGCAAGACTCTGGCTTTAACTCTAGTTCCGGAGATTTCGAGTTAGATAGATGACTGTTGAGACATAGAGAATCGCCCATCCTCTGGCTTTTGTTTGGGTCTTGGGTAGATCCAAGACAAATGTCTGGTACGACGTTGACGGGAGGTCTGTCTCATAGAACTGCTGTGTTATCTTCTTTTTCATTGCCAACTGGGGTGTTTCGGGCTCGGGCAGCCCTGAATCAGTTAAGTCACCGCCGACACCACCGCCAATCGCAGTTGTTGCCTATTTGAATCTGCGTTTAGCCATCGGAGTCCCCTTTACTGATAGGTCACTGCAGCTTGGGGCAACACGATTCCAGGTTACCTACGGCCAGAAGAGACCTCTGAGTGCACACGACGGGTATTGTCCACGGTTCAATGAACTACTTCCAGCACCGTGAAAAGGACTGAAGACTGCCAACTTGACCCTTTCCCCAGCAGTAGCAATTGGCCGCTGCATTTCGCCGCAACATAAGGTTGACACCTCTCGTCGCAGTTGTTCTTCATCACAACCAATCGACTCTCGAAGGAAGGTAGCTCTTGCCAACCGTCGATGGACAGAAGAAAGAGCCGCACCTACCAGAACACCGACACTACAAGTCAAGCAGGCACCCGCCTTGTGACTGCCTCCGACCATTTTCTACCTACTTCAACGACGACACACCTTCGGGCTGACTTCTCCCCCCAACACCAACAACACCAACAACCGCCTTTTCACAACAGCTAGTATCAAGACTCTCGGTGCAGGATTGCCATCTCTCCTCTCCCTCACTTATTACTGAGACGTGCAGCCTCGACTCCAACACTGCTCAAATACGCACCACGACCAACGGGATGGATCGCTCGCCACCCCAGCCCAGGGACTGGACTCTATCCGCCGCATCCATGATACCCACGAGGATCGATGCAGCATATCTGCCTAGACTGTCTCAGCTTGGCGCACCACAACCTACGGCCCGACTGGACCAGCTTGTTGGTAGCAGCATCGACCGACAACCCGCACCTTCCCAGCCACAACCAACGAGCGACTTCATGTCCAGTCACAGGCAGCCCAAGAGAGGGCTTGGTCTCCAGGATGGCGACGAAGAGTCCGCCACTGACAGTCCATCCTCCAAGCGACGTCGTCGTCTGATCCGCAGAGAGGGTGATCGAGGTTCCCTGATCCAATCTCAACGTGTTCCTGACCCTCGCATTACAGTCTTGGGGAGGACTATATCACAGGAAGATTTCCTCCACTTAGAATCTGTCTTTCGGAGTCGTGGCACAAATGCTCCACCGCAGTCTCGCATTTCCTCCCCCGCTCCCATTTCTCTCCTCGGCCGACACTCTGCCGTTGAGAGAAATCATTCAGGGGGAAATGAAGAAGACGAGGTAGAATTCATCGGTTCACGGTCTGCTATCGATATCATGGCAGAATCTCGGGCCCAGATGCCTCCAGCAACTCCCCAACCTCGATCAACCGGACCAACTCAGCCGGCCTTGCATGCATCGTCATCTGCGCCAATGCTTGCCCACTTCTCGAGCCCAACTCCAGAGTCTTTCGATTCTTCGCCTTTGTCAGCACATTTGCCGGCGCCTTTGCCAGCGCCCCGGTCTGATCGCCAGCGTCAACATCCCCTCAGTCTTCGAATGCCTGGCTACGCAGCAGAGGTCGGGAACGTTGCCACCCGCAATGACAGACCTAACATCATGGCAATGGCACAGATCCATCCCATCGCCAGCCAAAACAATGAGGACGTCAGGTTTTCCACAATTTTGAGCATCACGCAGTCGCTCTCGGTCCTCGATCAGATAATGCCAACCCATTGGATCCGTCGAGGCATTACCCTGCACGAGGACTTGCGCTCGTGGCTTACAATCGACATGCAACGACCTAATGCCGGCAGCGACGAGGCCTTTCGGAATTGTGTCTGCGCCGTTGACGTTCCGAGGAAGTTCTATTTCGCCGGGTGCCGCCATGTAAGTCATACACAGCCGCATTCACTCCAAATCATGACTTTGGAAAGGACCTAATCTTGTCTTGTTAGATGGCTTGTGGCGACTGCGCTCGCAAGTCTGGACGATGCTGTGATCGTGACCAAAGCATGGTACTCTGCTATCCTCCCGAAGGCGCCGAATGTCCTATCTGCGAGGATACCAACCCTATCTTGATCTTCAAGTGCGGTAAGTCGTAGATGTTTCTGTCGAGTAGGATAAAATCACTGACTCCAGCCACCATTCCCAGGTCACACCATGTGCCAGTCTTGCTATCTTCGGCTCTCCAGCCAGCCAGGAAACACGCTGTGTCCCCAATGCCGGGCCGACTTGGGATACGGCGCGATCGCGAGGTTCAACCCCGCGTAAACAGGCTAGAAGGTATGTGGCGTAAGGTAAACACATGGTACTGCTAGTAGATATCATTGAAGGGGGGAAGCTGCGCGCTTTGCGAAGGGACAGGGGTACTCTGAACAACAGGCTTTTTGAGAAGTTTGGCGAGAACGCAATGCATGAATTTGCGCTTATCTTTATCAATGGTTAGCAGGAGTTTATGGCGTGCATTTTACACAGCGTTTGCGACGTGGTAGGCAGACACCCACAGCCGTAGTCAAAGACATCATCAGCGTTTGGAGCATAGAAATAGAAGCTCGATGTGGGAGCATCAGAATCCTACAAGTTATGCAACACAACAAACTCCACTGCAGCTCCAGTCCCTTCTGTTTGAAGCAAGATATCAGCATGGCCGTCCCAAATCAAAGTTAAGACGGCTGTATAACTCGGTTTTCGATGTAATATGATGAAGCTAATCTTATTATCTTGAGGAGAAGCCACTTATATAAAGCAACTGACATTCCCCAGTTTCTACGTAAAAACCTTATCTATCTTAGTCCCCGTTTCGTGAGAGTTCCACAATAGTTGACGAGGTTTGCTGCCGTAACCTCCTGTACAGAACCACGAGAATCGCCGTCCTTATGGAGGTAGGCGTTGCCGGGGCTCACCTGGAAAATCAATGCTGTTGGTTGGCACCCGTAAGCGCCCAGCCGCGCATCAACCCCCATCATGCAGCCACCATGCCTCCGCGAATTTCATGGCGGGAAAAACATGTCATCGAAAAAACCGAGACCTTCTTTGGCGACATGTCACTCCATCAGCCGCTATCTTGATCTTTTTGGGCCATCTGAGATCGAAGGATGCTCAGCATGCCTCGCTGTTCTTCTCTCGATATGCCAATCATCCTAGTCCCAACGGTAGCCTATCTGCCTCCTCAGAAGGCAGCAAATTTAGTGACAGTCGCATCCTGGATGCTGTGCCTCTTCAACCCCGAAGTCGCCCCCACACTTGAGTCTCGTCTGTCCGCCTCTGAGTGGCCCAATTGCCAGCGCCAAGGAGAGTGTGATGTGAAGTCAGCAACGTTAGCTGCATGCGTCGGTCTCTCGAGCGGCCATGCCGGCCAGTATTGCGTAAAAGCACAGAACGCGGGAATGCGATGTGCCGCCCGTGGCAGTCCCATCCACTCACAGATCTCTTCTTCTGCAGATTATCAGCGCATAAGTGCCGCGTGACTCTTGACTGCATTTGAGGCGTAATTTGGACCGCGTCCTTTTAAAATTTGGTTGCTTCTATGCTTCGAACTCCTCACTTCCCTTCTCTGTGAGCATGACATCGTTTGAGATTTGTGCGATAGCCTGCTTTGTGTAGGACCTCTAGGGGCCTTGATGATGGGCGACTTGCCAGCGGTGAGGCCCGGCACAATGCCATATATTAGCTGTCGATGGTTAACGTGCTTGTTGACAGGGAAATCAAAGCGAGAAAGCGGTACCTGATATCGAAGATCAGCCTTCCACGGTCGCTTGCTCAACCGCTGACCGACAGCGACAAGCTGGAAACGCCACGTCGGTCGACTTACTTCAACTGCCTCCAGGGGTGGCACCCAACAGAAGCATGTCAAATGTCCCGGCATCCAAGTGCAAGCGTCCTCCATTTCTTCGAAGCCCTGCATATCGGTCGGCCGATTCCCTGCTGGAGTATTCACCGAGATATGGCTCCCGGAGCTTCGAATCATTCATGAATAAACAAAGCAAAAGTAGCGGAAGGGTGAAGAAAACTCATACCGCGACAAGAAGGCGTCCGAGCTCATTGAGAGACCCGACAGCCAAGGTGGCGTTAGGCGACTTGACGGATCGGATGTTGAGCCTTGAGGTGGACTCTGGAGAAAGGCACGACATCAACGTATATGCTGCAGAGAAGGGAATCTCGAACACAGCAATTGACAAAGCTCGGGACGATAACTAAACACTTTGCCGTATTATTGAGCATACCGAGTTGGTCCACTTCGGAGTCGTTTCCGATTCATGCGCAACAAGGGAATTGCCCCGGGACGGCAAAAATATCAATGGCTCCAAACCCGTAGCTACCGGCAGCCCTAGGTAGTACGTTCAACAGAGAGAGAGGGTTCAGCGATGATGAGAGTCAAAGCCACGGGCCATCTCTATAACTTTCCCCCGAATGATGCGGTATGTTGGTATCTCACTGAATTGATTCATTTGATTGAGTCATCTACGTAGCAGTTTCGACATTGTTCTGTGGCATTTGATCGCCCGATTACGACTCATTCGCAATCGGCGTCTGGCGACGATAGCCGAAACGGCTTTACGGAGCCATGTAACCCAAGCTTTGGTTTCCACATTACGCTTTGACTCTCCCATCTCTCTCAACCTCATCCGCAATTTCGGTGACCTGCTCCACGAATTTGTCGACCTCGGTAATGAACGCAGAGTGGCCACCGGGGTTACGAAGCACCCTCTTGAGCGTTGGTATGGTGGCAATGATCTGCTCTTGCGTCGTCGGAGGAATGGTCTGGTCCTTTTCGCAAAAGATGTAGTATGCGGGAACTGTCAGCTCGTCCAGGCCAACAGAAGCGCCGCCGAATAGTGCCTCCTGAGACTGGGGCAACAAAGCCGCCATGCACTTGTCCGCCAGCTCGTCCGGCATATCAGGTCCGTAGAAAGCTGCCTTAGCCTTGGCGTTTGCCGTGACGAGGCCGTCGGCGACATCGACAATGTCCAGTCCGGGAGGCAAAACACTGAGGGCGCTGGCTCCCTTCTTAGGAGGCATGTTGGCGGTCACGTAAACGACCGCGCGGATGCCACCCTTCTTCGATTGTGCGGCTCTCTCGGCTACCGAGTAGCCCTTTGACGCGATGGTCAATGGCGTTCCGCCGTAAGAGTGTGCCAGGGCGAGAAACTCTTTGCCCTCGTCAAGGTAAGAGTCGAGATCGGTCTGGATCTTGCGCGCATCGTCGTCCAGTTTGACCTTGGGGTCATCGCCAACACTAGGGAGGTCAACTCCGATGATGGGAGAGAAACCAGCAGTCTCGAGCTGTGCCTTGGCTAAGTCAAAACATGAAGACTTGTGGAAGCCACCGTGAACGAAGACGACGCCAAGTGACCTGGGAGCTCTAATCGCGGGCATGATTGACGATTCTTTTGGCGTTGCTATGCGAAAGGTTGAGTTGGAAAACTGTAAATCTCGGTTGTTGTGAGCAGACCCTAGCGACCTCATGAGTGAAGGCGCCGGTATTTTGCATTGAGGGCAGACGATCCTTTATCGAGAGCGAGTCTCTCGCGTTTGCGGGGCTTCGTGAAGGTCGAGGATGCAACAAGTGGCCTGTTGTGGGAACCATTATGAAGCTCAATGTTACTCTACATCCCGATCTTCTTGCTGGGCTCCCCGGCATCCGGTTCTTCGGATGGTGGAGGCGGATTCGAATTGGACGTCTTGTATTCGAGCGAACAGAACTCCAACCAACGGTTTTGTATCTGAGCGAGTCATGGGCTCCCTTCGTTGTCGGAAGGATCTTAGCGGGTGAAGTTTAGTGGCCGTACAGATTGATTGAGGTGGGGTCTCCGTGGGTGTTCATGAGGGTCCATCGTGGAGCCATGCGGCCGACATGAGCAGATATTCACTCTACTTCTGCTGTTAATGTTCGTGGGATGCACAACTTACTATGACAATGGAGGGATCACGTTTCCAGCAAGTGTGACGACTCATGCAAGGTACGGCGTCCAACTACGGTTCCCTGTCTGTCCGTATGAAGAACTGTTGCAGAAGATTCCACCTTCGACTGCCGGGTTAGAACCCATGTTTTCGCTTGAGTTATATGAGAGGGCTAGCTGCATCTCTCTAGGGAATCTAGGTTCGGAGCATTTTGTTCACGCCTTGTTTTTACTTAACCGTCTAATGTCTTCAGGCAGTCGGATTTCACCATGGACGACGTGACTTACTCTTCGGAAAGAAGTGTTGCTTCTATTCTGATTGTTCCGCATGCGGTCTTCAGCGTAATTGCAACCCTTCTGGTCGGGTTGCGGATTTATTCTGCCCGAGTAATTACCAAATCACCATGGACATTTGACGAACATATTGCCATTGCGGCGTTGGTATGCTCAGATCTCCTCTGCACTAGGTTGTCGCGACCTTAAACTGACTATTTTGATTGCGAAGATCGCGAACCACATCATGCTCATCAGCGAAGGCATCGGTACGTGATTTTGACTTCGTGATTAACACATGAACTTCAGAACCGAATACTGATTTACGGTTCCAGCGGTGAACTATGGGCTTGGAACAGAAATGACCCAGATCTTGACAAAATTCCCTGGCGGAGTCTCTGCTTTTCTCAAGGTATTCCATACGTCTGTCGTCTACTGGCGCAACTCAATCGTCTGACTTCACAGTGTATTCTCTCCATTGAGATAGCATACGGAATTGCATGCCCTCTATCGAAACTGGCTGTGCTTACCATGTTCTACCGTATCTTCTCGGCTTCGAAGATCTTGCGATACTGCGTGTGGGCAATTGCTTTTGGACTCATTGGGTGGGGGATTGCTGTGGTCGGCGTCAGTAGTGAGTACTCCGGAAACCGGTTGAGAATGAAGTAGTCTTCGGTTTACTGATCTAATCCTGCTCCAGTCTTTTCTTGCACACCCATCGCGAGATTCTGGGACCAAACGATCCCTGGCACATGCATCGATTCGAGCAAATTCTACATTGGCATCACTGTACCAAACATCATCTTCGACATTCTCACGGTAGCTGTTCCGATCCACGAAGTCTGGAGACTACAAATGGGGCGCGAAAAGAAGCTCGCCATCACAGGCGTCTTTCTGCTTGGTGGCAGGTATGATCCCTGGTCATGCGTCATTTGTGCTGGATGCAAGCTGACTCGATTACCCAAAGCGTCGTTCTCGCCTCGATTGCTCGACTGGTCCTCTTTATCATCTATCGGCCTGGAGAAGGAGCAACAGGAAATAATATCAGCCAGACTGTTATCATTCCTCATGCGGCCTCTGCAATCGAAACATGCCTTGCTATCATTGGCGCATGCCTCCCGCCATGTGCCCCTCTCTTCCGTCGCTTTCTCGGTGGCGTTGTCAGCGTTGTGAGCTCCGGAGACCGATACAACTCGAGGCCCAGCGGAGCGGCTAAGTCCGGAAACTCGAAAAACTTTAACACCCTCGTAACGATTGGAAAGATTTCCAATCGTGGCGTGGGACACCGCAAAGGCTCCAACGAGGATGACCTCGATGGTTCCTTTGAACAGCTTGGAGACGGGAATAGTCTGCAAGGATCCACCGACGAGTTGTACGTGAATAACGAAAACTCCGGGTCTCGCAGAGATCTTGGTGCGGAGGATGGAATACATGTCAAAAGAGAAGTTCACGTGGAGAGGAGTGGGAAGGTAGCGTCACAAGACGTCAGGGAATGGGTCACCGGCGACATTCCGCTGGAGAGGATGACGGATCGTGAAAAGACATCCGGAGTTACAGGGCTGGCTAGATAGATCACCGTAATGATTGTCGTTTTGGCCAACTTTGATCAATTGCGAATGGCCTGGCGGACCTTTGCGGATAATTTTACAGCCCCTCCACTCGACAGATGAGAGGTGGTTCAAAGTGCATGGTAAGCTAAACACGTCTGGCCCGGCGATCAGTCGAATTCGCATGGGTGCCCTTTGAGACTCTCGCGCTGTTACTTTGAGCTTAACCAGCCAACTTCAGTCGGACGACAGTCCAATCATTGGTCATGACTTGTAGACGAAGGGTGGCCGTCGTGTGAGAAAGCGCCGCCACACCCCGGATCGATCATATACGCAATGTTTGCTTGACCAAGCAATTGCTCAGCGGAGCCTTTTCTACTTTAGGAAAATCGGCTTTCCGAGGGATTGTTTGCCAAACTGGGTTACCAGAGCCTAGATTTCGCCAGTGCTTGCACCTCGGGCAAGCAGTGGCGAGTGCTGTTGACCTGAAACTGGAGCACTTCCCTCACTTGGCAAAAAGTGTCTGACAACTTCAACGTCCGAATGTTTTGCCACAGTCGTATTGGGATGGTACCCCTCTAAAGACCCCAGATTCGTACGTGTTGGGCTATGTGGCATATCAGCTGCAATGATGATCGAAAGGCTGAGGCGGGAAAACTAGAAGAAAAAAAAAAGACACGGTATTTCTTTGTCCAAAGTCTGCGGGAAAGATGACCGCAAGGTTTCTAGAGGTCGGGATCTTCAGCTGAGTGGGGGTGGCTGATCTTGCGCCGCAATCCTTCATGCAACAGAAAGCATCTGCAGGGTAGGTAATGACGATGTCACTGAGGTGCACCATCTCAGAAGAAAAGCCGGTTTACGTGCGTCTCTTTTCAAGCGGCAAAGCATGTCTGCGGCGTGCACCGCACATTCCTAGTCCTCAGGTGAAACGAACTTAGCAACTGCGCTGCCGCCGTAGATGGCGAGGTCTGAACCAACATCTTTTTGGTCCAGAAACCCTGTCAACAATGACAAAAACGGAATATGCTCGAGATAAGAGTAGGCATCTTGCAGCGCGCGCTTCCAACAACGATGTGTTGGTTTCGTTTGTTGGCTTTTCTCAGCTCAGCACTGACGGCGGCATGTCGACTTGTTCTGCACGAAAACATGGTAACGTTTAGTACACCCACCATCTCGATTTCCCGTCACAGTCGAAACACCACACCAATCCGAATCACTCGTGTCACTCTAGCGGTGTAAAATGGAAGACACAGATGATCCATTCAAAACGGTTAAATGTTGCACAACGGGGACTAGAAGTTAGAACTGTCGGCAGACGTGCTTTACGGCCGTTGTTACGGCCGATAATCCGTTGCTTGTTTGCTGCAGAAAAGGTGCCCGGCTTCTGGACATGATTGACCGGGAGCCCGTGTTGGACTTGTTGGCCTTGTTGGCGCAACCGCCCGTTGGAACCTCGACAACTGCCAAGTTCCGACCACAGGGCAGTCTACTGGTAGGTGGCCAACATGACAGGGATCTGATCTACGTGTCCTATGCAGAAGGGGTCACCGGCAAGCCACCCGAAAAGCCACTGGCCACGAGAGGACCCGAGAGCCCGCTGCTCGTGCCGTGATGGCTGCAGGACCCTCCGATCCGGCTCGGCGTTGATGCCATATTACACGCGACGTTTACAATGCATGTGACATACTGCAGCCACTGCCCATCACTTCAGTCTCGTGTCTACGGGAGGGACTGCGCGACCAATATGACTGGAAATGTTCGAAGGCTGTTGATTCACCTGAATTTACACCCGAAAGGGACAAAAGACGTACTGGGGACATTTTTCAATATTTACTCTGACATTCCATACGACACGTCCCCAAAATGGCAGCCAATTGCGACCTACATGTGCTGGCATTTAGCTTACCGCGCCACACAGCACGGCGCAGAGGAGCCCCCAAACGTCCGCAGAGCCTCACAGCACTTGTGAGGGTGGCATCGGGCGCTTACAACCTTTTCATGTGTAGTTGCATAGAGGAAAAGGGGGTGGGAGTGGTTGCGGGGCGCAAGGACCAACGCAAGTATCCCCGAATGATCGATACGAGGCAGTCGGAAGTGGCCAAGGGAGGGGGAACAAGTCAGGCTAATGAGATTCTCCTTCACTCTCGGTTCCATGCTGTTGGACCCGAAGGCGCTCACACAATCAGCACCATGAGCTTTTGTCATTGTCTCGATCCCAGCCGACGAGAATCTCACTTTTGGGGGGGTTGAGGGATGAGCCACTGTTTGTGGACGACATATGTCCTAATTCGGGGTGTAGCTCCGGTCGAGTCATGGGTATTGGTTGGCCCAATGCATGGTGATGTCTTTTCCAAGGGACAAAGAGACTTGGCGGCCCAATTACACGGACAGGCATACCAGCACCATCTGCATCTGAGTGGCATGTGCGTTTGGCTTCGAGTTGCTTTCGGGCCCCCAATCACAGCAAACGCAAATGAAAGTCAGATTATCAGGATGGGTAGGAAGAGGCCGTGTTTGCCCTGTTGCTTCTTATTTTGGACCGGCTTGGCGGTCTGCCGTGCATTGCATATTTAAAAGGACTACGGAGACGCTGTGTTACAGCTGCTTCGTGTGAAATGCCTGGCAAGTCGGGTATTCCTCGTCGTCAATCGAACAATTGAATCCTTCATCAACAGTAGCATGCTTTCTCAGTACATTGCCTCGCAGGTTACAGTCAGCCCTGCGCTTGGCCATGTTGCTAGCCAATTACTGAGACGCTTCCTCGGTCACAGTCTGGTACTTGCCATTCCTTTAGTCTTTACATGCCTCCTGTATACCTCGCTCAACCGCAAAGATCTACGGGTGAAGGGCGGAGGTGAACGTAATGGCATCAAGTTTCCTACGAGTCTTTCCTTCATTACGGATCCACTGGCATTGGTCTTTGCTACGGAAAGCTTCCTCCGTCGGCTCCAGTATGTTTATCTCTCAAGACTTTGATTCAAGCTATCCTTCTGATTACTTCCGCAGAGACGGGTGTCGCCAGGTTTTCCCTGTGTCCCTGCCTGGTAGAAACCTAAGCATAGCTCTGCCTGGAGAGGGCACACGGGCATTGTTCCGGCAATCAAAGGAATATGTTCCCGTCCCTGGATTATTCGACGCTTTGACAGTTTTCTTCGGCTTGATGGCCAAGGACCACGCTGTATTCGATCACGGTCATGTCACCAGGTTCGAGCTTCGCGACAGCGAAGGCCACCGAACCAACCATGTAGACCCATCGCGGAGAATCATTGAACACCAGCGAAGGGATTTTACGTCATTTCTCAACGGTGATAGTCTGAAGGCCATCATGAAGAGATTCGAGACCAACTTCTGCAACGAACTACAAGGACGACTACTCAATGCTCCAACTACACATGTCCCGGATCTCTACACCTTTATCAGGGACTCAATATTCAAAGCTGAAGTGGAAGCTCTTTATGGGGAGATGATTTTCAAGATTTGTCCCTCATTCTGCCAAGATTTCTGGGACTTTTACGACGCGTTTCCCGTCATCTCCCGCCAACTCCCAAGGTGGCTGTTTCCGACAAAGTATCAGAAGAGAGACAAGATGCTTCAAAATCTCCACGCCTGGCGCATTCAGTGCAAGGCTAAACTTGATTCTTCATGCGAAAGTTCTCTCGGCTGTGGGGAGTATGAACCAGTCTGGGGGACTCTCTATGTCCGAAGGATGGTACAAAGACACGAAAAGCTTGGATTGTCGGATGACGGAATTGCTTCAGCTCTCCTGGGCTACCTGTTTGTGTAAGTTTCATAAACTTGGCCCTGACTTCTGTTCATCTGCTTACCGGACTCATAGAACAACCGCAAACACAATACCAGCGGCAGCATGGATGATTCTGCACACGCTTTCGGATGAGTCGCTCACGTATCGTATGCGCCATGAACTTTCAATAGACCACCTAGCTCGTCAGGATCTTCCAACTCTGGGGAGCGCTCCCCTCCTCAGTTCCGTTTATCGGGAGACACTCAGACTACACGTTGCTGGCGCTACAGGCCGTACCTCACCTCAAACTGGATTCGGTTCACACCAAGCTGGTACTGTTACGATGACAGCAAGCTGGCTTGGTGGACTTGACACATCATTTTGGAACGAAGGAGCTGTCGTTGACGGTGTCCCGAAGCATTCTGTTGACACTTTCTGGGCAGAGCGGTTTCTGGATTATCCAGATGACCCCGGCAGCGGGCCTCTCCGTAAAGCAGGCAATTACCCACTTGCTGATCAATCCCCTATTATCTCGGACACGAAGACGACAATAGATGACTCAACAGCAACACTAAGCACAAGTGGTCTCCGAGGGCATTGGTTCCCTTTCGGGGGCGGAGCGTGGAGATGCCCGGGTGAGACTCTAGCTAAAAATACCATTTTGGTCTCGGTGTATTTATTACTGCGGGACTTTGATGTACATGTTACGGATCGGGCAGCCGCGTCAAAAGTAGTATTGGAACCACGCCACAGAACCTTGCCTTTCGGTACGCACGCCTTTAGTCGGCTTGTTCCGGTCGACGTTACAAGACGAGTGTCATACAAAGAATAGTTAGTTGGATCTGGATATTACCTTTAAACTTACGTACAGTCATTATGTGGGATGCAGCCGTTGCTTTTGCGCCTTCAAGTTGAGCCTAGTGTGATTATTGTTGCAAATCTTTAAGAGCTCCCCCGTCTGTGCTTGTATGAAAGCTCTTATTACATGTTGGTCAAGCCAGTTTAACTACAATATCGTGAATGTGATGACGTTGAGAGCTTTTCTTTTGTTGATTTGATTTTCAATCAACACACGTCAGTGTCTCTTTAATTGGCAGTTGATAGCCTCCACCAGGCGGCTAATTTATTGAAGCTGCCCTCCCTTCTTTTTCTCTCCTCTTAACTACTGACCACCCCCTGCGGGCACGCAGTTGCGGCCTTGACAGGGTTCCAGAATCAGCTGCGATCATGCGCAAATCATTGAGAGTTCAAGGGCTGATGCGTGGAAGCAGGTACAATGTGAAGGCTCGAGTGGCAGTCGTGGAGCATCGACATCCACTCAAGCGGGTATCAAACTGGTCGGTTAGCTCAGTTGGTCAGAGCGTGGTACTAATATGTCATCCAACATATTGAGTAATGCCAAGGTCATGAGTTCAAGCCTCATACTGATCATCGCTGTTATTTTTTGAGGATGTGACAACCTTCCTGGTCCTCACGATGTTGAGCTGCATGACGACACGTTCTGACGTAACTCTCTTTAGCCAAGAATCTCATGATGAGACTAGTGCTAATGTTTCGGACTGTCTTGACTGCGCCGATGACGATTGCCGGAAGATCATTTTGTTTTCCGGCCCGAGAAAGGGTTTTGAGCTGTGTTACGGGACGTGATCTCCGCATCCGGAGTGAGATCAAGAATCATCGGAGAACAAAGAACATGGTCTAGACCAATTGCGCTCGGCAACCTCGAGGGGTAAGAATTGTCTTGATACAGCTTCCCCACTGGCAGCTGAAGAATACAGTCTAACCAGTTTAGATTGGATCTTAGTGGGCTTCGGCTTCTCAGCTGAACACCGCTTGGCTGTTGACCTCATCCTGTCACTGCACTTGACTGCCATGAGTTCATGGAAGTCTTGCTCCAGCGACTGGCAAAATTTACAGCCATGTATGAAAAATGGGTTCTCCTCTCGCTGGAAGAATTCCGGACTTCAACTCAGAGTTCTTTCTGGTGGTGGACAGCGGTCGGTTCGCACTTCCGAGTTCTCTTGAACCAGTGTGTCTTGGCTGGCAGCCCCCACTTCCGGCGTCTACGCCGGAACTGTGCGACTTTTGCCCGGCAATGCCTCGAAGGGGAAAGCCTAGACTGACGCCCCAATTGGCTGCATCCTATGCTTTGATCGTAGTATATGCTGCAACGGAGCACAAGCTTGGACTCGCTGTCGGCAACTCCTTCCTGTGACTCGGCATCCGCGGAGTTGAGACGAGGACCAACGAGACCACCGGCCGGTACGGTCAAGGGCTACTTACACCTTCCGCCCACCGAGTCACAATCTAAAAGCCGTTGACAAAAGAAATTGTTCAACGCGCGATGAGCAGTTGTCGATGTCAAACCTGACGCACATCCGTGTCCATTCGCATCGATTGAGATCTGCACTTGAATATTGGATCAGCAGTTGATGTCTGAAGCCGGAAGAAGGGCCACTGACTACAACGTCCTACGTCGAACAGTTTGGCAACACGCACTCAATCGGCCGGCGACTTGCCATATACATGAGCTGACGTGGCGAGCGACGCAAGCTTTCTGAGGCCATTGTTCAAGTGAGAGCTCTTGATGTTCGGAGAAGGTCAAAAGAAGTTACACAATGAACACAAAGCTTTTCGTCTAAGGGCGCGGCCGCGTAAGCAGAAGCTGTTTCTAGCGTTTCCGAAGTAGGCTTCAACGAGGATTTCGCCTGTAAGCCACTCGGCCCATGAGGAGCTACGGATGATCCCGCGGCTTAGAACTCAATGTGAGGCTTGGATTGGTACAGCCTAGCTCGTCCATGTTCCTGGAACAGCAGCTAGATTCTGCCACCTCTGGACCCTGAAAGTCGACAGACTTGACATCTCATATCCTGATCATGGAGTTTGTCGGTCAATGTCGCAGTAGCAACCATGGTTTGCAGTTGAAAGGCCGAGCTTTCTCTCTTGTGAACGTCAGAATCGCTACAGGATCACATCGATGACGTGTGTTGCACGCGTTTGGATATGTAGGTATGTTGCACAGCTGAGACGGGGAGCATTAGCGTAGACAGCACGTTGTACATGTGTTGGTGCTGACTGGTTGGAGACTTGACGGGTTGGGAAATACTGCTGTGCCGACGGCCAAACTTGAGTTAATGCTATTCCATCGTGGGCGGTCGGAATTGCGGTGTTGCCGGGCGCTTAGCTTGGCGCGGCTCCCGAAACGCAACACAATCCGTATGGGAAACGCTCATGGGATGGGGTTGGCATGTTCTGATCCTTCGCAGCTCGGCGTGCATTCTTTCGCGCATCAGCTGTCAACAATTAATAAGGGTTAGCGCTATCACCGGTCGCCAGAATACACGTCGCTGAAGATCGCCAAGTGCGAATAAGGCCGCCAAGGGTTTGACGCGTCGACATCGCACTAAAGCCGGAAAGCTTCCCTGAGCTAGTTAGGACCAGCAGATGCCGATCAAAACGAGATGCGGATCACGGCGGAGCTGACGTTGCACAAATTATCATCGCCGACTTCGTACTTGGCAAATAAGGTTATTGATGTTCAAGAGCTTATTGCCAAGAGAGGGGGAAATGACGGGGAAACAGAATTGCATTTCTACGCCCCTTACATGCCAATGAAATCACAGACACCTCTCTCTTGAAACTGGCCAATATGATACTGCGCTGACTCGGCCGCCACTGACGGGCGATAAGAACCGCTGGAATGCATCTGTCTGGGCGATCAGGGGTAAATGAACTCTTTCGACGAAGGCGCGCTGAAGCTCTCTGGGCTTGCAGCATCTTGTTCACGAATGGCTGCAAACGCTGTGGTTGCGTGGTTTTACTGCGTAGTTCTGGGCCATGCTTAAGGGACAAAATCCCGCAAGTTTTCCAAAAGCGACGAAAAGTGTTTCGCATATTCAACAAAGAGCTCGTGGGCTAGATGGGGTGAGGCTGAGGGGGCTTGACTGCCGTCCTGCCGCACCAAAGCGAGACACTCTGTCTTACTGTTTAATTACCTGATGTCGTGGCTTGAGCGTCAAAGAATGGCCAATGGTCTCGAATGAGATGGGGACGAAAACGGCAAAAATACCGGCCTTTCCTAGAGAACTGGAAGGGCACTTGGGAAACATGGAATGATATATATGGTAGCTGGAACATCCAGGTTCAAGGGATTCTGTTCAGTTCTCCAGCTCACCTTTGCTACTCTCCCTTGACACATCGTGTCCATCTTCCCAGTTATTTTACGGGCATTCTTCAACTTTGCATCTGGCAGGGACCATTTTCTTGTTCTTTTATTTCTTTTCGACATTTACCCGACTTTCGAATCCCGGAGATTAGATAATTCTGTCCACCATGCGTTTCTCGACCAGTGCAACTCTCTCAGCGGCTCTGCTTGCTGCCAGCGTCACGGCGCAAGTCCCTGTTGTTGTTGTTGTTGATGTCCAGAGTCTGCTCCCGGCAGCTGGCACTCCCGCCATCTTTGACAAGACCACGATCATACGGTCGACATCCATCCTCACTACTACGGTCAAGTTGACCAGCTCAACGGGATTGGCCAACTCGACCATCAGCAGAACATCCAGCACCAGATCGTCCAGCAGCAGAACAGCTTCCGCTACTTCTATAACCTCGCCTACATCGATTCCGGGTATCACCACCGACCAGCAGAATGCTGTAAACCTTCACAATGAGGCCCGAAAGCTTGTTGGATGTTCACCTTTGACTTGGGACGCGGGTCTTGCCAACGACGCTCAAGCATACGCCAAGACTCTCGCGAGCATCGACAAGCTACAGCATGACGTGAACAGAGGAAATGAGGGCGAGAACCTTTACTACCAGTATGGCAGCGGCAGCCCCCCGTATGCTGCTGCTACGACCTGGTGGCTCAACGAGAAGCAATACTACACCGGACAGGCCATCCCCTTGGCCAGCTCCAACGGAAAGCAATTCTCAGACTATGGTCACTACAGTGAGTCACATTGTCCATGTCAAAGAAGAGCAACTTGCTGACAGCATCCAGCTCAATGCGTCTGGAAGACTACTACCAAAGTTGGAATGGCTATTGCACAGTCTGCCTCGGGCAAGACCTACGTGGTCGCTCGCTACTCGCCCGCTGGTAACATGTAAGTCCCCACCATCCATTTGCCTTGGGGCTTTCCACTAACCTGACTTAGCGTCGGCCAAAAACCCTATTAGTGCTGCGGGTGAAATTGTGGGAATATGGGCGTCTGTGGGAGTTTGTGACTTGAGCCTTTATATCGGCCAATTCTCAGTATAAAATTTGGCGGCGTGTCTGGCTAGCAGATTTGTTTTCTAGACATAGATTTCTAGACAAACTTAGATATTAGAATTTACAATGGCTCCAATCATACCGATGATCTTGCACTTCTTGTCGAGGTAAAAGTCGCAGCCAGCACAACAGGAGATCGGGATCAAGTCAATGCTGTGCATGTATCTATATTTCGAAAACAAGTGGACACTACCTCGTGTCGACGCTGTTTGTTAGGAAAGTTTCATCTGCTCTTAGTTTGGCGGCGACAGCGAAAATCGCATCCAAACAGTTTCATGGTTCTCCCACCATCTCCCATCTGGAAATATGCATCTGGCAAAAAGACGATGTCGCGATCTGGCCCTTATCGGCACTCGTAAGAAATAATGACTCCGGGACAGGATCACATCCCTGGTAACCATAAAGCTGTTAATCCTGGACATAGTCTGGAACTTTTGGCATCCAGTCGCTGTCCTCGTCTGCCTGTTGCTTTTCGATTCGGGAAGCTTGGCTGTCCAACTTGTCTCGCAGAAGCGACAGCCTTGCGTCACGCCTCATTCTTGTAGGTCGCTTTCCGGACTGGTCCTCCCGTCGAGCCCAATATTCGTCAATCAGATGGGCCGGAAGTAGGCTCGCTGGCTCCCATGTGTGCTTCGGATGTCCCACCCACTCGACTAAATATCGATCATCACCAGCTCGCGATGCCCGGAAGTCTCTGATGTCGTGCACCAACCACATGGCATCGTCATGCATGAAGAGGTGTCTGCCGCCCTGAGAGGCCCAGTACTCAAAGACAGCAGATTTGGCGTCTTGATGGAGGCACTCCTCGGACTCCCATGTGGTCGAGTTATCTTCCCATTGAACGAGCATCTCGAAGGCGTCGGTGCCATCGAGAGTGTCGACTTTTCGGTGGCTGGAGATTCTTTGGAACGCGTAGTAGGTTGAAGCATCTGGTGCGGTATGACAAATGTCAGCATTCACGGAAAGGCGTCGTATGAAGGCGAGAAACAAGGCATACCTGCTTGAGAACCATTGGGGTCATCATTGGAAGCTTCTCTCAGCTGGGACTTGGGCGTCGACAAAGACTCTGGTGTGGGAAGCGACAAATTGCCGTTGCCACGGACCTTTGAGGGGGTATCCCACTTCATTTTCGCTGACTCCAGCTCGTGGTCGCGATCCCACGGTGTGTGGCATGGGTCAGGGTCAGGTTGCGGATGCGGAGTCTCGCAAGGGGGATGGGCAGTGGAAGTTGAGATTTATCACGTCGTCGAAGAAATGACAAGCTCACATATGGTGCCTACCGTCATGGGGCAATGGAAGGACCCCTGGGGGCAGGATCCAAGGCAGTTGCATCTTGCAGTAGTGCCTGCTGGCACTGAGAAAGAAGGCTCTCATCTCGTTGCTGCCGGTACAGTGTAGGTATTCTCAGAAGCTGCTGTGTTATGGGAAGGAGCTACCTAGGCTGTAACATTGCACTGTACAAGGAAGGTAAGGACAGGGCCATTGGGCAGGACCAGTCTGGACTTCCCAAGCTCTCTTTCTTTTCCCAGAGGCCCTCCGTTGCCCGGTCTTCCCCTCTGAAGCTGCCATCTTCGTCCAATTCACCATGGATGGTATTGAATGAAAAGGCTGGCTAAACTTCGGCTCGAGACAACTGGGACAAGGGAACACATGCTCGTCATGTCCACACTGCACTCTCTTGGAAAGCGCAATCCCGACCGATGATTCCGGGTATCGGCGCCGATGGATCCACAGCGCGGCCTGGCATTGCAAGTCGCCTGAAAGGGACTAGCGCGTTTAGCCCTGGGCCACAGGCGTTTGCTTGCTTTGCCGATGACGGGATCCTCCGAGGGATTCTCGGGCTTTCCTGTGTCCGGTGCGTGCTCCATGCGTCCAGTCTGCATCGTTACCCTCCTGGTGCCGCCCTGTCCATCTTGCATCCTTCGACTCCTCGGTCCTCGCACCTTTTTTCGGCTCCGGCCCTTTTGCAACCAATGCAGAAACAGTCGACATGTCCGATATACCCCGACCTCCGCTCCTCTTCGAAACGGCTTGACCGTCGTACGCTCGTCGAATGCACCCCGAATCCCCGCTGAACCGACCAGCTCACGACCGAATTCTTGATTGTCGATATGCACTTCGAGCGACTTTTCCGGAACATCGAGCGCGAATCGCTTTCCGTCTAAATAACGGATACGCGATTGAAACCGAAGTTCTGCGTCGCGTTGGAGCCATATGCGATTTCGCTGGCTGGGGAATCGACAAACAATCGACGAAACCATTCGACGATCCTACCGCGGCACACCGGAAGAGCTTCGATCTTCGATCACGACAATAAGTAGAAAGGAGCCCACGTCAGACCCTCTTCGGTTCGACAATAATGCGCCGGGCAACATGTTTGTCGATTGTCGCATCGGCGGGGAGACAGCTTGCTGCACCGAATGCCGACACCGCTCGCAACCTACACCAGTGCTGTTGTAGCTGCAAGAGATGATGAGATCTGGTAGAAGATCTGGTAGAAGATCTCGGCTCTATGCTTGAAATGAACGCTGCTGCCAAACCCATGCACAGGATGACTGGAAAGACTTGCGAGGGGAGATTTTTCATGTGCATCCTCGTGAAAACCTTCACCTACACATACTCATACAGAAGAATCCTTGCGATTTAGACCCCAAACTTGAACTCCCGGTACTTCTTCTGATAGTAGAATGTCGCCGCTGCACCAGCAAATGTGAGGGCCAGTGGTATGGGTGCTTTTCCTCCAGTCTTGATGGCCCTGGAGGCGCCAGCGCCAAGCAGCACGATGCTGTTTCCGAGAGCGAGTTCCGCGCCGTAGTCCTTGTTCTCCTTGAGGAGGTAACCTGCCCGAGCATTAATTCTTGCTCATCAGCTGTGACGAGGAACACTCCGCGACTTGCCAGAATACGCGTAAGCGGCTCCGAGTCCAAGGCCCGCGATGAGCGACGGCTTGGACTGCGTTTTCAGGAAGCCGGCAGTACCGCCGACGGCCACTAAACACCATGTTAGGCATATGCACTGATGGCAATCGGGGAGATAATCACTCACAGAGGCCGGCAAGAGTAAATGACGGGTGGTGAGCCATTGCGACAATTCGATTGATAGACTTGATGGGATGAACATGAGAGGCGGCATCAAAGTCAAAAGCCGTTAATCCCGGCGGGAGCCGTTTGGGATTAGTAATGGCCACGGCGGCAAAGCTTCGGCAATTTGGTTGACTTTGAGGTTGAGGTGGCTTCTTGACGGGCGTGATGGACACCCAGAAGAATATCTTCACGAGCCGCTGTATGCATATCTTTTCAGCGCCCTGGAGAATCTCTTCGAAGGACTTATAATTGGTGGTTCATATACTTGTTACCGGGTTTTCTGGCTACATACCTCCCTCATTCCACACCCATGGATCCCGCCTCAACCCAACTTTGACCTTCCAAGAAACCCACGCCTCCGGCTCCCAAGTTGCAGCAGGTTCGTCTTTCGCGCCTCAGAAGCCCGCACTCTTGACCGGGAAGGATTGCCTTTGGAATATCCGCGTCGCTTACCTGATGCTCAACCAGCGTGATGCCATGATCGCGTTCGGGAATTCGTGGCCAGCCGACCCTTGACGCTGCGGGTCTTGGGCTGGACTACTCCGGGCCATGGTAACCACATCCGATATGGTGTAGTGGCCAACATGATGCCCTCTCATCTTCGTTGAGAGGTTAGGCATAGCCCCGAGTTCGATTCTCGGTTTCGGAACATTTTTGTCTTTCGCAATCACCCACCTTCTGTTTCCAATGCTCGCTTTCCTTTTTACTTTTTTTTCTTCTTCTTTCTTCTTTTTTCTTCTTTTCTTTTTTTGCCACTTTCACCAGACACGACCTTCGGAATTCAAGATGTTTGCTTGCCTGATAGTAAATAAATCCGGACGGCGTGCTTCCGGCCTGTACTCTGCTTGTCTGCTGTTATGACCACTGAAGGCTGCTGACACTCTGCAGTCAGCCACCGTGTCCATCGACTAGGCAGCCGTCCGAATTGGCCTCTGTGACTGACAGCCGAATATTGGTAGCTAACATTGATGAGAAGCTAAGGTAGTCAAGCAACTACCGTCACTGAATACACCTCTTCCTCAACTATCCTCAACTCACGATGACGGCTACAAAGATCTCCCACGTCCCTCAGATCCAGCTTCTCTGTATGGAAAAGCAGTTCGCTGTCGCATTCGCCAAAGCACGCAAAATTTGGGAGCTGCATGAGTCGGTTTCCGTCCAAGTTCACGAGTGCCCTCTCATTTATCTATCAGAAGATGTCCAATTCGACACCATCGTGTCCCCGGCCAATTCGTACGGCCGCCTGGACGGCGCGTTCGACGATGCCATCTCTCGCGCCTTGTCGCCTCGCGACGACTACCTCGCCCTGACGCACGTCGCCCAGCGACAGCTTTATGAACAATGGCGCGGCTTCGCGCCCCCTGGCACATGCACGCTGGTCCGCATCCCCGACGAGTTTCGCGCCCGCTCTCGCAACGTCTGGGGTACTCGTCGCGTCGCGCTTTGCCCCACAATGCGAACGCCCACGAACGTCACCTGGGACCGTGAAATCGTGTACGAATGTGTGTGGAGCTTGCTTTGCGCCATTGACAATCACAACCGCGACGTCCGAGAAGGCAAGGCCGCAGAGGGCGAGGAGATTCGTAGCGTGCTTATGACTCCGCTGGCGACGGGTGTAGGTCGTGTGGGCCCCGAGAAATGGGCTTCGCAAGCCGTCCTGGCAATCAATCACTTCGTCCAGGCCTCTGAGAACCCCGAGAAATGGAGCAAACTTGACTGGGCAGATTTTGAAGGGCCTTGTGAAGAGGTGGCGGCTACTTGGCGAGACGCATGAACTTGATGGGAAGAATGGTGCCGTTCGGACGCCCGCGATGGTGTACACGCCTCGATCTTCGGCCTGCGGAAAGACGCGAGACATGCAGGCGATCACCCACGATTTCAATCTCTAAACCTAAACTAATAGTTTTTGCCAATCTTGCACTTGTGCATGTGTATCTATTAATCAGCGCGACCTGTCTAATCAAATGTGCCACTTGAGTACAATACTTGGGCATGCATCGACCCAAATAGGTGAGATGCAATTTGCGATCTCTCCTTCGTAAAAAGGGCCTCTGCTGCCGTAATTGCACCGACGTACTACCGCTTATGCGACAGAATAACCTTGCACGTCTTGCCCCGTGGCTCAATCAGGACCAAGTTATCCATCTCCATGCTCTCGGGTGTCGTCGCCGGCGAAAGCCTGGCGCCCTGGAACTTGCGAAAGAACATGGTGATTCCATAGCGAAGCTCCATTTCTGCCAAGTGCCTACCAATGCACACTCGAGACCCTGCCCCGAACGGCGTGAACGCGGCCTTGGCGGTCTCCGAGTTGGTGCTCTCCCCGTCAGGCATCCATCGAGAGTAGTCAAAGCTGGAATCGTGTTAATGCTTGAAATCATGCTGGGAAAACCAACTCATACCTTTCTGGGTCACTGAAGTTCCCTGGGTCTCGATGCAAAGTCCACGATTGGGTTGCAACATCGGTGCCAGCGGGGAGATGGTAGCCACCAAGCTGGATGCCGCCTGTAGGTACGACGCGCGGAAGTGGCGTAGGCGCGGCGCCATACAGTCGCAAAGTCTCTTCTATCACAGCGTGAAGCACGGGAAGCCTCTCCAGTTCCGCATCAGTGAAATTGTCACTAAGCCCAATGACTTCATTCTCCAAATCAATCTGCAACTCCGGGCGCAACAAGACAGCCCAAATACCATACGTCAAGGTGTTAGAAGTGGTATCGGTACCGGCGATCATGAAGGCTGCAGCTTCGACGCAGATGTCCATATCTGTGAGACAACCTTCGTCCTTCTCTGCTTGGAAGAGGACTTTGGAGAAGAGATTCGAGGCCTGCGACGCCGCGGCTTGCTTGCTGTTCTTGACGGCGATACGGCCCTTGTCAAGCAGCACCTTGTAGGAGCTGAACATCCTCAGACCTCCGATTATAGGAAGGCGTTTGGCGATTGCATAAAGCCATGGGAATGACAATGCGGTGAAAGCCGCGGAGTTGGCGAAGGTGACCTCCTCGAACCATGGGTCTTCCTGCACAAAATCGTCAGACTGAAACCCGTTTGAGAGCAGCGGCGATGTTGTCCTACCTTGCCGGCCTTCAAAGCGTCAAAAGATTCTCCAAACATGAGCTTCGAAACAACATCGCATGCCATGAGAATCCACCACTTGCGCATATCTACTTCGCCGCTGGCAATCTTTGCGTCGATGGTCATGCCCTCGAGGGCCACTGTGACCTTCTCACGCACCATGTCTTCCCAGTCTGCACGGAGTGAGGAGGATGTGAAGCCCCTACCCAGAAGCTTGCGTCTCTGAGAGTGGGCATGCTGGTCGGTCATTTGGAACAAGCCGTACGGAGGGCTGCCGGCCTCGGTTGGCCCGAAGTAGTGATAGTATTCGGCTTTCGTAAACTGGCTTCCGACCTTGTGGATGGTCTTGAAGGCCTTCACGTCTGATACAAAGACCTGCCCTGGTGATGCACGTACAAAGGGACCATATTGCTGGTGCAGGCGGTGGTAATACTGAACTTGCTGCCGCTTGAGGGTCGCGATAGTGCCAGGCAAGCCGGTGAATTTCGCGTACCAAGGACCGGGGATTGCGTTCAAGGGGTTGGTCAAAATCTGAGGAAGGTCAGAAGAAAGATATCAAGTTTGGGATTGTCCAAGGCAAACCTGGTAGAGTTTGATCAGTATATAGACCGCCGATGTGGCGGCAAGCAGGGGAACGAAAGTCAAAGTCATTTCCGTGGCATACGACAGGGGACAATTATGAAAAGTCTATTTGCAGAGTTTAGTAGCTTTCGCAATGACCTAGTGAAGTCTTGAGACGAACGAATCTATATAAAATACTATTTCTCAGTCCATATCTTCTCCTGCTGACAATGATGCATTTGCAAGATGTCGACGTCAGCACTTGTCGGCGCTCGGTAGTATGGGCGGACTCCACATGACGCCGGACTTTGGGAATCGTATGAAGACCGACATTGCACCGATCGAGTAGACCACCCACAACGTCCACATTGGTAATGCTGCCAGACGGCCTGGAGATATTGCGGCATCCGTAAATTTTCCTTCGTTCAGAGTCTTGCCAAGATGTACTGGGCCCTTTCGTGCTTATGTTCTTCGACGTCGCGAAAAAGTGGAAGACGCACCGCTCGCTGTGTGCCGTGACCCGAGCACGAAAAGTCCGATGCGTCTGCTTTGGAACAACTCTCCGGGAAATGTCGAGCAATGAGACTGGAGCTCATTCGTCACACGCAATGCCCCATAGAAGCCAAGCTGAAGTGAAGCCCGGGGTTTTCGACTGCGAATAAGGTGCCGTCATACGCCACACCTTCCCGTAGAGCCTCCAACTCGGCGGCTACTGCATCTACAGTTGACATCAAGCAACCTCGAAAAGATGGGGATGGATGAAGGGGCCTATTGTCAGCTGCATTACCGTTCAGTTGCGCCCTTTGGCGACTGGTCGCATGCGCATGTCTCTTCACTATCATTCGAGCTGCGTGAGGATATTATAACCCCTTCCTCGAAAAGGTCATCTTCGTACGTGGCTATCTGCCTGATGTGAAGCCAAAAGCCATCTTAAGCCCGGGCCGCCTTTTGTGTTTGGGTAGGACCGGAGGGCGCCTTGCTTTCCAAAACAAATACCCAGGTCCAGCGATCCTATTTTATCTGCAACTCCGACTCCTCATCTTGTTGAGGCGAGGTCGCATATTAGGCGTACTTCAACTTAAACATCACAATAGTTTAGGCTTGATAATCAGCTCCGGCTGCACAGTTTGATGACAAATGGAGATCCTCAGACAATAATGGTAATCCAGACATGTCCGAAAATCAGAAACAATCAAAGTGTCAGCCAGTACTATTATTATGGTAGGACCATGAAAATACAAACAGGAAAAGCGAAGAGAAACACGTTGACTAGTATTATTTTCGTGGGGACTATTTCGGATTCTTAGTCGGCATCGCTGCACACCTAAGGATGTTTTAAAGCGTTCCTTGAAAACCAGCCACAATAGACGTAGATGTCATCTATCAAACGCAAATGTAACTACATACAATTTTCTCAAACAAGCCTCCCGTTCTGTCACCTGACTTTGCTCGATTGGCGCATACTCTAGATCTCGACATTGCTCGTCGAGTATTTTTCTAGACCTGGCCCAACTGTCTGCGCAATGCTTGAATTGTGCCAATCAAAGACACGCGACCAGTTCTGAACTGCTCTTCTGCGAGGTTTCATTGCGGTCGTCGTTCGTGAGGCGTGAGTTGGCAAATGATGGAGGTGAAGTTGATAGATGCGTCGTGGAAGGAAGTTTGAAAAGTGGAGAGAGACGCTTGGGACTGCTTAGCTAGATGAAGTAGGTAGGAAGATGCCTCCTTCCATTGTAGTCGGACGAATGGTGGTAGGCGACTTGGTCGGGTGAGAAGAAATTTGGAAGGAAGGTACACCCAAAACCCACTGGCTACTTCCTCACCGAGACACGCTCACCAAGGCAGTAGTCGTCAATGAGGCTCTGCACAAAATCAAATCAAACGACATGCTGGTCGAAAAGAAGTTGATTATGTATCACTAAAAGTAGTACTAGCCTATCAAAAAGGCGCATGTTTGACCGTGGGGTTTGCTCAGCAGGCCATCATCGCCCGTAGCGACCATCTATCTGGAAGCGATGTCCCGTTGTCCACCACAATCAATCATGAAGAAGATCAGCATCTATAAATGCGGCCAGGCGCAGTCTCTTTCGGCCTCTTGGGCTATGTTTATGCGCTTCCAGCTGTCCATCGGCGGGCCATTGGGGTGCGGCAAGATTTAAATCCTCCTGGCTGCTGGACAGACCCTGTCTTCCCGGGACGGCACTGACGTCGTCGCCCCATCTGCCTGTCTGTGCAGGCCTTGTGCGTGACTGAGAAGCACTGCTCACACCTTTCTTCGTGGTAGCCAATACTGACTGGTGGCCTCACCATCTGCGGCGCCATCGTCCCATCGCAGCACACGGGCTTCGCGAGCGGAATGCTCCGGACCGGCGGCGCTGTTGTGTCCGTGTCAGAGACTCTGCTGCCTCCTTGACGACCGCTCATCGCTTCAAGACATGGGTCCAAGGTAGGTCGCGCCATAGAGATCGGGTCTGCTTCGCGCCAGGTTGCGATGCAGCGCAGAGAGGAGAGGCCACAGAGGAGCGAGCCCAACTCTTGGTGGACTTGGCGTGCTTGGTGCCGAAGGAACCGTGATGAACTGCATAGACGGTAGGATGAATTGAGATTGAGCCTGAGCCTGAAGGACGGGAGTAATCATCGGGACTTGGCATTGAATCTGTTGCTGCCACAGTTGCTGCTGCTGAAGTTGTTGAATCTGCTGGAGCTGCTGGAGCTGCTGGAGCTGTTGGAGCTGTTGGATTTGGATGGGAGTAAGCATGACTCCAGACGCCATCGCCGCGGGCGCGACCTTCAAGGATGCTTCGGCAGGCGCAGGCACTGCGCGGAACGGCTCCGGGCTACTGCCTTGACCGAGGTAAATATCGTCGTCGTGAGCCCAGTCCTCACCCCATGCCATCTCACCCTCCGCCGGAGAGCTTGGAAGCTCGCCTGCGCACCATGTCTCCTTGTCGGTAAGCGACGCAACTGATGAGAAAGGAGAGTTAACTTCAGAAGTCGAGCGGAAGGCCGAAGTCGGACTCCAGATGTCACGACCGGAGCTTGGAGTTGATGACGTGGTTTGCGGAGATGCAGGGAGTTGGGTGAAGTAATCGTCGTCGTCGGCGTCGACGACTGGTGAATACGGAGATGACGGGGCTTCAAACACGGCCTTGAAGAGCGACTCGCCGATGAGTGCGGAAGCTACTCTACCGGCCTCAGATGATGGAGAGAGAGGCCCATCGAGTTCGGAGTCTAGGTCCAGATCGAGGTCAAGGCCGAGCAAGTCAGGGTCGGAATCGGAGGCGGCACCGGATGTGGAGATGAAGGGGGAGGCGAGCTGGGGGATCGACACAGGAGGGCTGAAGGCCGGCGCTGTGGGGTTCAGAGTGGGCAACATTGCGCCTTGGTTTGTTTGGCAGGCAGCGAAGAGAAGGGAAATTGTGAGAGTAACGACTGGCGTGGAAGGAGAAACGTGTTCTAGAGGCTAGGAGACAAAAACGAAGGGGAGTCTGGGCTAGATAAGTGAGGATTCGTGGAGGACAGCCGCAGCGGAGACGGTTGGGAACATTAATGCAACTTTGGACGAGCTGGTGGCCCCTTTATGCCATGTTCGTCCGGCATGGCGACAGGATGAGGGCAAGGTAGGGCGAGACGAGTGTTTTCGCACGGGTAAATGTCAAGATAACAACCTCAGGTAGGGCAGTCCTGTTGGTCGGTCGCGCTGGACTCATGCATGATCCCTGGAGGGTGCATAAGGTTATTTTCTCATCATTCGCAGCCACTGGAAATTGGGATGGTCATTGATTGGATCCAGGAGGTGGTGGGCGAAGGCTTTAGCCGCCCGCGTAGCCAATAAATGACGGGCCTGATCACCCTACGGACCAACCTTGAAATCCTCTGCATTCTCGCCGTCTCGATTCGGTGGAATCGGTAGAAAAGTCCCCCTTTTGGGTTTGCGCGAGACGATGGGGATGGATTGACCTTGTAAGAGAAAACTCACCGAGTTGTGATTCTGCCCAGCCCTCGGACTCATAAACCCTGTCGCGTCGGATTCTGGGGAGGTGTTGTCTGCTCACCACTCGCCGGCCAGCGCCGGCGCGATTTGTTGGCGGGGTCATTGCGATGCGGCCGGCCCAAGACGGTCTCTGTTTGTCCCTCTTCGGGTCTGCACGGCCATTGGAGTCTGGATGCCAGTTGTCTTGCGTCTTGTCTTGCAGCTGGCTGGGCTATTGCATTGGGGGCATTGGGGGCAGGGGCGGCAGTCTCTGGTCAGTGGTTGCACGTCCAGACGCGCCCCCATTCCTCGTGGGATCATGTTTGCATTGCAGCGCGCAACGCCTACCTGTAGAGGCCAGAGGAAATTGATAGGTATCCGTAGGCAGGCTGGTCCTGGGGGCGGCGGCAGCGGCGACGGCGGCAGCGGCTGTCGACTGTTCAAAAGAGTTCAGACGATGGGCCGTGTTGGTCTCATCTATTCTCATAAGGTTGGTCTCATCTATTTTTCCCCAACTTGTTCTTCGGGTCGGCCGTATTAAGCAATGATGGGCGCCAGGTTCTGGACTTGGGACGAAGCCCTGCGGTTTCGCGTTCGTGATGCACTGGGGTGATGCCAGCTGATTCGGGCTGATTCAAGTGAGGCATCCTCGGATTTGGCAGAGTGCCCCTGACGCTATTCCCAACACGGCCGCCTGAGGAAAATCTGCGGCATGGGCTGCCCGGTCGAATGTCGGAAGGACCGGACGGTGGGTCTCGATGCTTCATCACGTGAGCGGACATTATCTAAGCCGTCCGTCTTCCTGCTGACATAACCACAAAATCCTTTGGCGGACCCTTTGCTCCGTCAAGTCGCTGCGTCAGCCAAATTCTCGCCAAGCTGTCAACATCCATCAGCTCAAGGCAAAGAGCAACGCTTGAATTCATACTTCGTCTCTCTCTCTCTATAGATGCGATCTGTGAGCTACCCGCACATTGCCCGTCACCAAAGTTTTCGTCGTCAAGTAGTCCTCAATGCCGTATTTGCTCCCTTCTCGCCCAATCCCAGAGTGTTTAATACCCCCGAACCTAAACCCGAGTCAGCCAAAAAGTCAAAATAAAATCGGCATCGGGGACGCCTACGGAGCGGCTGCATCGGAAATGACCCCGGTGTTTAAGGCCACCATTCCAAACTGCAGCAATTCGGACACCCGCGTCGCACGGTTGAGGTCGTTGGTAAAGATGTAAGATGCGAGGCCCACGTCACACCGGTTGGCGGCATCAACTACCTCTTCCTCCGTCTCAAATGATGAGATGGGAGCTACTGGGCCGAAGATTTCCTCCTCCAAAACCCTCATGTTCGGTTTAAGATTTGTTATGACGGTGGGCTCGAAGAAATTTGGTCCTGGTGAGCGAAGTGAGTATCCATTCTTGGTATTGGGATCGCTGTCTGGAAACCTACCAAGATCCGGCCGTGCTTTGCCTCCGATTTCTACACAGCCGCCCCCCTGAACAGCGTCGTGAACGAGATCCGCAACCCTCTGAGCAGCTTCGGCGCTGGCGAGAGGTCCATGAGTGACTTCCTCGTCGAAGCCGTGTCCAACCTTGAACTTGCTCATTTCCTCCTTCAACTTGGAAACAAACGCCTTGTGTATACCCTCTTGCACGAATACTCGATTCGCGCAGACGCATGTTTGTCCCGACGACTTGAACTTGCTTGCAATCACGCCAGCTACTGCGAGATCCAGGTCCGCATCCTCAAACACCAGAAAAGGGGCATTACCACCTAGCTCCAGGCTCATCTTCTTCAACGTCTGACTGGACTGTTGCATGAGAAGCTTTCCGACACGTGTTGATCCCGTGAAAGAGATTTTACGGACGATCTCAGATTGGCACAATGTCGCCCCAATCTCCGGAGTGTTTTCGAGGGCCGAGATGATGTTGACTACGCCCTTTGGCACACCCGCCCGTTGACCAAGCTGCATGACAGCATTAGCAGTGAATGGTGTCTCGCCAGCAGTCTTCACCACGACAGTGCAACCGGCAGCCAGTGCTGGCGCTAGCTTCCTCGTGACCATCGCGGCAGGAAAGTTCCAGCTATTCCATCAGTCGATCAGCACAATCCCTTCAACATGTCTTGCTAACGGAAGAACATACTCACGGAGTGATGAGACCACAAACACCGACCGGCTCTTTCAACACAGACACTCGCATGTTTGGGTTACTGTGGGGTATCACGTCTCCATAGGTTCGTGCTGCTTCTTCGGCAAACCATTCCAGAAAGCTGGCAGCAAAGACCACCTCGCCAGCCGCATCTGCCTTTGCTTTGCCGTTTTCCCAAGTAATCAAGGTGGCTAAGTCGGCCTTGTTCTCCATGATCAGGTCATACCATCGACGAAGTATGCGCGCTCGATCTCGACCGGATCGAGATCTCCAAGCCGGCAGCGCCGTAGCTGCCGAGAGAATGGCGCGCTCCGCATCTTCAGACACAGACTCAGGGCACGAGCCGATCTGCTCGCCCGTAGCGGGATCTGATCTATGGTCAGCTGCCGAAGAACACTGCGAATGGGGGGCAAGGCAGGACTCTCTGGTAGCCCGTAGGAGCAGCGGGGGAAAACACATATATGAACTCACCTGTGACATTGAACGTTTTGTCAGAGACGGAATTCACCCAATGGCCATTGATGAAGTTTCTTCCAACGAGCAACGACTCGTCTTGGAGCTGGGGTTTGAAAGGCATAGTGTTCTGTCAACTCTGCGTGAGAATCAAACGTTACTTTCCTCCGTCAAAGCGAAGGGCTTGCGCAAAGCGGTCATCGCAGGCCGGGTCTTATGAACGGATCCCATCCGGAGCGATACTACGAACGCGCCTGAACACTTGTGATGGTACCGAGATCGGCTGATTCGCTTATCGCCGGTACCGTCCATGTCGGGGACAAACCGGAGGACATCTCATGCTGCAGGCCCCACCCCGCCGGGAGCGCCGTGCAGATGCGCCGCCCCATTTCCCCGGCGCCAGAAGTGACATCCCAGAACCGGCGTCAGCCAGTGAGATTTCAGTCATTGGCTCTGCCAAATGCGGGGATGACTGGTTTGAAGTCTTGAGCGGAACGGTGAAGACATGATCTCACTCGCTGAAGTGGGGTAAGAACATAAGGTTGCCCGGCGGGAAGCCGAGCGATAAGGAGCCAAGACCGAAGCTATGAGCCAACATCTCAACAGCGTTACATGACTGATGATAGCAGGAAAAGTACAAAATTCGGGGCCGAACGCCTTCTGAAATCGAACTTAAGGTTGTAAACCTGAGCGTCTTCATTAATCACTCGAAACCTGTGGTGATAACACATCCTGCGGTCCTTCATCCAAATCATCATGGCTCCGTCTATTCGCACGCTCGATCTCAACAACACATCGTCTGCATACTTTGCGCCAGCGACTGTGACTTCATCATCGAAACTTGTGCACGTGGCCGGCCAGCCCGGCTCGACCGTAGACGGGCAAGTCCCCGACGACTACGAGTCCCAGATCCACCTCGCTCTCCTCAACTTGCGCAAGATCATCCTCGTTGTTGGTGCATCCATCAAAGACATTGCAAAGCTCACTCTGTACATCGTCGACTATGATAGCACCAAACGGAAACACGTTCGCCACATCCAACGTTTCCTCGCCGGCCATCGGCCAGCAATGACTCTCGTGCCGGTGCCTAAGCTGGCAATGCCGACATGGAAGTTCGAGATTGACGCCGTAATCGCAGTTCCCGAATACTCAGTGTCTTTGGACAGAGCGACTCTGCCGGAATCATCGGAGTCAGTCGACGTCGTTATCATCGGTGCCGGGCTCGCTGGTTTAAGCGCTGCGCGCGACATCACACGCGCCGGCCTCTCTTGCATCATCCTTGAAGCAAGAGACCGCGTTGGCGGAAAGACTTGGAGTCAGCCTCTAAAGCAAAGCCAGCCCGGAGTAGTTGACCTTGGTGCTGCATGGATCAACGACACCAACCAACATAGGATCTATGCGTTGGCAAAGCAATATGGGGCCGAGTTGATTGAGCAGAACACGAACGGCAACGTGGTCATGCAGGACTTTGACGGAGTTTGCTCGCCTTTCCCGTATGGGGAGCTTCCCATGGTAAGACCTCTGCTCGTCTGAATGCCAATCATATCTTCGTGGCACGATACTAATCGCCAGCAGTTTGATGAGATTACTCGTCAACACCTCGGCGCCGTTCGCGACATGGTCGAAGCCGACTGTCAAGCCGTAGACACTTGGAAGCCAATGAACACGAGCTTGGATAGTCTCACCTTTGACGCATACTTGCGCTCTCGGGGCGCCAGCGAGACTGCAATTGCAACGTCCAATGTATGGACCCGCGCAATGCTTGGTCAGGAGGCGACCGATATATCGGCTCTTTTCTTCCTCAACTACTGCAAATCTGGTGGTGGACTTTTGCAGATGCGCTCCGATCGCAAGGGTGGTGGCCAGCATCTCCGCGTACGCCAAGGCACGCAGCATTTTGCCAGGGGCCTGGCCTCCTCTCTCCCTGACGGAGTAGTGCGCCTCAATCAACCCGTCCGTGCCGTGATCTCTGATGGTCACCAAGGAGTGAAGGTTCAGACAGAGAAAGGGGTATTGGCAGCACGCAAAGTGATCACAACTATTCCAGGCCCAGCTCTCAAGAGCATCTCATTCGAGCCACCCTTGCCGCTTTCCAAGCAGGCGTGGATCGATTCTCTGACTTATGGCTACTATACGAAAGCAATGATGGAGTTCAAAGTGCCGTTCTGGATTGAAAAGGGGTTTTGTGGTCTCGCACAATCATTCGTGGGGCCTGCAAGCGTCATTCGCGATACCAGCATTCCAATCGACGGCAAGCACGTGCTTACATGTTTCCTTGCCGGTGATGCTGGCAGAGCTTGGTCTGCACTTGAACAAAGTGACAGGGAGAAGAGGTTGCTGAATCAGTTAGAGCAGCTCTTTGGTCACGAAGGTATTCATGACCAGTTTGTTGGCATGTCCGCTTATGAGTGGGTCAACGACGAGTGGTCTGGATGGGGCTGCCCGTGTACGTCTCTTGCGCCTGGCGTTCTTGACGCACTCGGTGGCGATTCTTTCAGAAAGCCAAGTGGAAACCTGCATTTTGCCGGTACCGAGACTGCGGGAGAATGGAAGGGGTATATGGAGGGTGCGGTTAGGAGCGGTGAGCGAGCAGCTTCTGAGGTTTTGGAGTCACTTTCAAGTGCTGCTAGTGCGTCACGACTGTGATCATTTTACCACATACATGTGTAACTATGCACCTCGATATTTCGTCCACTCATTACGAAATCTTGCGGGAGTTTTCAGTTATATCATATCAAATACATGGAGCTAAACGTACGGAAACAAAGAGTTGCTCGCTTGATGCAGTGCATTGCGCAAACTTACGTTCCAAATCACCCTGTGGTTTTAAAAAAGGGCAAGTTTCCAGCCTCGTGTCCTTGCGACATCCATCCAGTCCGTCCTAAATCTTCCAGACCCTGCTCCGGTGCACTTCCAAACCTCCTCCAGCACTGAAACACACGCGTCCACGTTGCGAAACCGCCGACGATGGTTAAGCGAAGCAAATCCTTCTCGAACTGTGGCAATTTCCGCTTGTGAAGTCGCTTCACCACCGGCCATAAATAAAGGAAATATCATGGAGGTCTCTGCATAGCAACCCTTGGGTATTTCCCTGGAGATTTTGCAAATGGCGGTCACAAATTCTGGTAACTTTGACTCAAACGACTCCGAGTGGGAGGTAATGTGCTTTCGAAGAACACGATACAAGTAAATGAGAGCAGCATGTCGATAGGCATCAGCTAAGATGATTAAGGATGCGTCCTGTGACTGAGACGGGCACTTCCAGTCCTGAAGCTTCGTCTCTAAGCGCCTTGCTTTACAGCATAGGTCTGCCATTAGAGCTATTGCATCGGAAACCCCCGATAGTGTTTTGCCTGACAGTGTTGCTTCCTGTGAGGCCATCGAGAAATCCTGGTTCAAGTGACTGGTTTCTCCGATTAGATGGATGATTTCTGCGGCATGTCCAAAATACGGATCCGCCACATCATAGTCTTCTGATGAGAGCCAATAATCTCCGGCAAGATGGGGCTTGCAATCAAGTGATACACTCATGATGATGTCGTGATACGCAAAGTTTCGGAGAAGCCATCGACCCTCATAGGTTTGGGACAATGCTTTAACATCATCCCCGATTAAGGCTTGACCATCGATTGACGAAGCGGTATCCATATTGTTGCACTCATTGAGGCATGCAGCGGCGCCAGAGAGATGATGTATCCAGTCATCTATTCCAGAAGAGATAGACTCCATGGAACATAGGACCAATGTCGTCGCCAGCCTCATTTCGCGCGTGAGTGAGCCTTTCGTCATAGAGCTCTTAAGTTCAGCCATCGCATTTCCGCGATGCTGCAAGGCCCTAACTTGGAAAATGTCATCTTGGATTGCCAAGTGAGCTGATGAACTAGCAGCCAGGGCGTACATCAACGAGGGGCATTCAAAGGCCATTGGTAGCAAGACTGTCCAACATTAAAATCGAACTCATAATATGCACCTTGGAACATACCGGATAAAAAGCAGTTATTATGCAAATTGTTCGTTAACATAAAAACCAACGATGTTGTGTAATACCGGAGCATCATTCGTCGGCTGCTAATTAAATCATCTTCTCCTGCCCCGCCACAGGGGCTTGGACCATACTTAGGCAACGCATAAACTCCCAGTCGGTTGAAATCAACAAGATGTGGGCCACTGCTCAAGCTGGAGTTGGCACTGCTGACAGACGATGTCGATTTGAAGGATTCCGTGCCAACAGTCACCTCGCGAGGCCCCTCCCATCGACAAACCAGGTTTAAACGAAGGCAATGACTGCAGACTGGGTACTGCTCGTGGCATTTCTTCTTTCTTGAGAATTTTAGCACCGCACCCAGACGACGACCAGATATGCTTAGACTTACTTACCTTCGACGACAAGTTAAACAGCCCCTGCGCTGTCTTGTGATAGGACGTCCGCCGCCAAGACGGCCGGTTGCCACCGCGACATCGTTTGTGACGGTCTTGTCCGACATCGCGCAAGGTTTTCCCGCGTGGTGGCCTCAATATTGTGAAGGAAGCCAGAAAGATGCGGATGATGCCAAAGACAGAAGGGGACAACTATTCTATGGGTCTGAGGGGTCTTGATGCTGTCATCTTGGAGCCGGGCGTTATCAGCGGCACGGGGCTCCTTGCCCTGAAAGCCAATCATAGCACGGAGATTGGCGCAGCCATGATAACAACAGATGCGCGGCGCTTTCGGCGGGGTGGAGCACACAGACTCCAGCCGATGTCGGTGCTGTTAAGACGCAGCAGTCTACGGACAGATCAGAAGTTCACAACCTCCGCACATCCAAACGTCCAGCAACTTATACTGCGCATTCGTACAATTTAATGCAGAGAATCAAGGGCTTGCGAAAAAGGTATTTTACAAGCCCGGTTGGACATCGCGCTGAAGAAGCTAAGCCTGGAAAGTTGACTATGAGTCTCTGTATACTTGGGAGGGGATTGGTCAGATTCTCCGAGTCCAACAGTTGGCATTCGGGGATGGACTAGAGCCGGCCAGTAGTGATCATACCCAGCACATATGATGAGATCAGGCAACTAAGGTAACTTCAGTAGTGCGTTACTAAGTTGCGGGCAGTGTTGATAACAATATCTTACGGCGGCGAGCTGTTACAATCACCACAGTCGGAAGGCATTTAGGAATGGGTTAGGATCTACAGAGCCGCGTGAATTATGGTCTGGCTTGCAAAGTCCTATCTACCGGATCTAGCACTTGAATCATTCGGATTCAATCCTAATCAACGAGGCCTTCGGGACTTGTCATGCTCTTTTGCGTTGGCGAGCTTTCGTCTTTGCCCAAGAACAAATCTGATATGCCGCATGAAACGTCTAAAGACATATCAATCTTAAGTCCTGTCCTTATTTCGGTTAACCAAGATTTCATCACACCCCTCTCTACTTCGCTGTCGCAACTACAGACGTAGTCTTCGGCGGTGAAACCCATATTGTCTTCGTGCTCCACAGCCTGCTTGGTGAGCAGCCCATTGTCAAACAGCCACTTCAAAAGTTCCACCTGACCATTCGAGGCAATCATCATCAAGCCTGTCACACCATGACAGCCGTCCGTAAATCCAGACCAATTGGCACCGCAAAGGATCAATAATCTAGCCACATCAATATGTCCATGCGCCAGCGCTAGATGAAGAGGGGTGGCGTCGGGGCAGTCTTCTGCATCAAGGAGCCCATGGTTTTGTCGTAAAATATTCAGGTGAGAAGATGGGCACATGCAAGCATAAGTGGCTGTGACTTCGAGACCGAGCGTACTTCGCGAAAGATGGTCTTCTAACAGCCAATAAACGGCTGCAAAATTTCCCACCGAGGCAGCGACGTGCAATGACGTGATACGACCAGCTGACAATGGCTCTTCTGTGTTGGTAGTCCAGGGCCAATGTGGTTCACAGGTGTGCCCAGGGAGGTGGAATGTCGCCCACAAATGCAAAGGTCGAAGGGACAAAACCTTCTCAAGAACCGGCAGGCCAACGACGGGATCTGCAGCTGCCGCCCAGAGAACGATAGGATTTGCGTAAGGCTTCAGCGTATAGTCGCGGGGAGTTTCCTCAATGTCGTAGTTTGTGTGGATATTGATGCTACTCTGAACTTCCGTGTCGTCTCTGGCTAGTCCATTTCGGTACAGCAGCGGTGACGCCGCCTCGTACAGATCGTGACAAGTCTGGGACACGGCACTTAGAGTAGAGACATCCTGAATTACCCCAACTATAGCCAAAACAATTTCGAACGGCAAACCTGGAATAGGCGATGCGGCTTTCATTCTGGAAAGAACCGGGCAGATTGAGCTTGGGGTATTGGGCGTTTGTCGAGTGGCTGTTTGCATGAGCTTCTGGGCTGACTTCGGGTAAAGTAGAAAGGGATGCGTCGTGAATAGATCACAATAACGAAGTTTAAATGGAAAGGTTGCGGGATAATCGTAGGACATATGGGACTGGAGGTGTCGTGCTACATATACGTCGAGAGACGAACAGACGTAATTCCCCCAACCACCACGTTCGGTCCCCTGTGGCGTTTTGTCATTGCATAAATTTTCAACGGGGCGCTAAGTGTTTCATGTAGTCGATGATGTACGAGGACCGTTGGCGACGGCGCAAATTTGATGTCTCAAGCGCGAAACTTCACGAGCTGATCTAAGTTAGAGCACGCCAAGAATGCTTAGGTGAGCAGCATATAACTCAGAAAACCAGCCACAGCATTAGGAAATTCCCAGGTAAAAGCTGCCTCCAATCCCGACGCTTCCTTTGTTCGGTAAGGTACACCGTCAGGTTTGTGTATTGAGCCACCCACGTCAAGGCAAAATCGTGGAACATCGATCCCGGGCAAAATTGGAGACGATGTTATGTGCCCCATAATTGCAGGAAAAGGATCATTGCACCTAACATAACTACTGCTATCCCTGAGAAGATTACTTGTTCACAGGTTATTAGAGCCAGAGTAAAGAAATAAAAACAAAACTAAAAAGAAACCGAACCCAAGTCCAAAGCTAGTTGTTGATAATTACCTGGGCACCTACGGCTATCTTAATAGATTAAAAGACGATTCCAACGTTCTTTGGCTAGGTATAATGCCGCTGTCTTAACGCAGACTCAATCATTTCATGCGTGATTAACATTAAATCATGGATTGATCTATCAGTTAAGGCTGTTCTCTTACGCGGCGGTTTAGACAGCTCTCTCTATTGCGCTCGTCTACCGTAGAGCCCACAAAAGCTAGCGTGCAGCTTGTCAACATCTTTCTTCCCTTCTAACTTTTCTTCTTCGCAGTTTGCCGCCTGGAGGCGCACCTTGTTGACTGCCGTATGACTCTGACGGGGAAACATGTGGAGAGAGCGTAACCTTATATGATCAGCGTGCTCCAAGGTACATGCGGCAGCATGCCACTTGGCGACTCTAATGAGCAGAAACCTCTATGTAGTGTCACTTGTAGAATCGGAAAATGGTTAGTTAATGACTGGCCTTCTCATTCAACTCATTCCTGTATGATGTATGAAGTTATGAACTATGGGAATATGATTCCGATCTAAGCTTTTCATTCTGCAAAAACAACACAAGACTGAAGCAAAGAATTGACGATGAGAGTTCGGAAAATGCAACCCGGAATTATTATTAAGCACTTAGAACAGAGCTCATGATGCTGCTCAAGTCACCAGGTTTCGCAATTCATACATTAGTGCAGGTCTTAGAATTCCTTAGAGGGAGATAGCAGAGGACGCAGTCGGGTGACGAAACAAGTAGATGGGTATATGAATTGACACGTTATCAGTCATTGTAGCAACCAGTACGCTTCGTCTTCTCCAAAAAACAACAACAACAAAAACCAAGTCAAAATCAAAACACCAATTTTAACAGACAAATCTCGAACCAACGAATACGGGTGCGTTTGACATTTAATAACTTGTCATCAAAGGTCTCAGAGTGGGTTTGGACGTCGAGACCTCAGCCGGAGCATCCGAGCGTCCGGGGGAATCTTTATTCGTGCCTAGCATGGAATACATGGATCGCCAGTTGAATGGACATGCTTTTGGGACTTTGGTTGTGTGGAGTTCAGTTTAGTACTTTTGTTTAATTCGGGCAGCTCCAAATGTCAGCTCAGGCTGTGTCGGGTGTTCGACGGTCGGATGTTCGGCGCAGGTCAATTCAGGAACTCCCGCACGACTGAGCCCCGCAACCGCCAATGGCACGCTGCCGGATAGACATAGTTTGAATGTGCCGGGCCGTAGGATCGCACTAGTGCATTTCAGCCCTGAAGGATCATGTCGTAAAAGCAACACGACGTACGTGTCTTGTTCGCTTCTGCCTGCTGAAGTACACCGCAGACTTGTTTGTGCACAACGTGCCGATCACTGCCGGAACAGCTAAACGAGGTGCCTTTTAAGGACCCGCACTTTGTACGAGAGTCAGCGTGGAAATTGATGCGAGCCCGAGTGTCAAAACATGAGAGGCAGACTAATGAGTTGATGATTTGAAAGCGCGAAAGGGTGCAGCTCAAACCTAATATAACAACTCAGGTTGAGTCCGTAGATCTCGACGGATGAGAGTAGCGTTGCTTGAGGTAGAAATTTCCATGTCACCCAATATGTGCGGCAACGCTCGGCCTTGAATGGGAAGCGCAAGTATGCGGTGAACGAATTGTGTACTTCATACTCTGCCGGGCTTTTGGTTCCAGGGGTCTCAGTGAACGATGACAACATGTGAGTGGGATTGAGTTTACTGCGGTGTCTGAATCTTTATTGGCTTACGGACATCCAGGCATCCTGAGTCCCACTAAGTTGTCCAAGGGGACTTTGTGCTAAGTGGTTGATCGCTTCCACTTACATCTACATAGCCCACATGTTGCGGGGATTGTGTCGGCCGCTATTGGGTTCTGCTTGAGGGACTGACGGTAATTCCTGGCAGTCATCGTAGCATCGTGCAATTCCTTCAAGCCCGGCGTCTTACTCAAAGTCCAGAGTCTAGAATATCCCCTGCCACAAAAGTCCCACGTACACAATACTGGCTGGGCGGGCCTAGCCTGCCATCTGTGTTTGAGACCAGGCTTCTTCAATGAAGCTTGCGGAGGCTGTCGATTATACACTAGCATTTTGAAGTATAAATAAGCTGCGATGTTCCCGCAAAGGAGACCGATCATCTCCATAAGCCACACAATACATACACATTACTCCTCAACTTCATTGTCAAGTAAATCGCAGCCATGCAGCTCCTCCAAGTTGTTTCCGTTCTTGCTTCTTTTGTCGCCGTCAGCTCTGCCACGGCGACTATCGGAAGCTCTTGCAGTGGCGCAGCCTATGACTGCACCAACGACTTCAATCAGATCGCGGTCTGCAACGGCAACCGATGGGTTCTCTCCGCCCAGTGTGGAGCCGGATGCTGCGTTTGGCCCGGCGGCGACCCTGCTCCTTGGTGCAGATGCTAAATGACGTTTAACACGACAACGTACGTGGATTTCAATTCTTCCGTTGTATCGAGTTTGAGTTTGACACCTTCAGCAGTCTTCAGTACCGATGGCAATAGTAAGGTACGATTGTGAACGCCTACCGCCTGACGGGAACGGACGGTTATTGTCCACTTTCAATGACGGGACGAAGCATACTTTCCACGGCAAATTGTGCCATGTTGGAAATCACAATCGCTACGTAGGATGACTCTATAGAATTCAACAAAGTGCTTCTACTCCCCATAACTTCTTGTGACAGAGACCACATAGCCGACCAAAGGTTGAGGTTCCTGTGATCAGTGTGCAGCGGAGGTGGGGCAGCTTCTACAGAGTGAACATGTGATGGGCTCATGATTTTGGAGGGCGATGCCGTCTACACTGCGGCAAGAGGATCATGGAACGTGCTTCGGTTATTGCGGAAGTTTGACGTTTTATTGTGGCTATATCTCAGAGATTGTGAATCCGAGTTCTTTGTACGCAACGCAATGTTAAATCAGGGTGGGTGATCCATGACTCTTGACTTCTCGACCAATTGTTATTGTCAGCGCCTTTTTCGGAAGGCAAGAGGTCTAGATGGTAGTTGCGTGCGAGGTGCGCCACAATCATTCTGATCATCAAGTCAGCGGCGTACCGTCCCAAACACTGCCTCGGGCCAAAGCCGAACCTCCAGAACAAGTATCGTCTTGCCCGAGTGTCCTTGTATGTGTTGTTCAAAAACCGATCCGGGCGAAAGTGCTCATTGTCAGGTGCCCACGCCTCGTTGCGCACGTTGAGGGCGTACGTATCCACAATAAAGCTGGTGCCAGCAGGTATCACGTATGCTTTCCCGGGCGCAATGTCAATTCGACGCGAAGTTGGTGCTGCTTGCGGAACGGTGAATGCAGCTAAAGGTCGCAGGCGACTTGACTCGAGGGTGCAGCAGGCTAGAAACGTAGAACGCCCCTCGCTGAGGTAGCGGGCGAATGCTCTAGCATCCTTCTCATGGCTGCACGCTGCGTCGATTTCGGTCCTCAAGCGCTCCTGGTCATGTTGATGGGCCGCCAAGAAGACGGGCACCCACGATAATCCACCGATGGTTACGTCCAAGTTGGCGAAAAGGGACTCGTCCAATGTCTGCAGTAGTTGGTCCTCATTCATATTGCCCATGGCTACAGCATCGTACATGGCGACAATCGGCGGTGGCGGACCCCTTTCCTGAAGCGCATATGCCAAAGCCATCTGGTTGAACTTTTTCCACGACGACTTGAACCTCGCGAGGTCGGCATTCGCAGCAGTAGGAAAGAAGCGAGCCCAAGAGAATCTGTACAAGCCTCCTCGTATGACGTGATCGTTGAATATGTGAGTGCGAAGGGGCACCAGGTCTTCCAGCAACTTAACAACTTCAGGCGGGAGCCGACCATAAAACTAGAAGTAACTTCATGTCAGAACTTGCTCTTTGTTTCTGCGGATATCGCATTGAAAAAGTCCCCACTTAATGGGAGATGTACGTTAGACCCGGAGATCCAGCCGGAAGTCGATGGCAGGTACATGTAATAATGGTAAACGGGAAACATCATACCATTTCAGCAATGATCCGGAAAGGCAGCATCGCCAGATCGTTGACAGGGTGCAATAATCCATTCGCCAAATTGCTCTCGCCTTGAGCATGTAAGTCTGCAAAGTGCTGCTGCACAAGGCGCTGGAAGTTTTCAACTTGCGAGGCCACATGGTTGCGCTGGAAAGGAGCTTCCATTGCGCCGCGCACGGCTCGCCAGTCTGGTCCGCTGATCAGTCCAAGACACTGACCTAAAAGTTGGTTCATGTAGAAACCAGAGTTGTTTGCCGGCGCCTTCGAGTGCTTATCCGAATCTTTGAACACCTCCTGGAGCTGATGAGGTCGTGTCAACACACTGGTGTACTTAAATGTAAGCAATGCCCCAAAAAGAGGAAAGCAGACGCACATTTCCGGCTGCATCCCAGACCAGATGCGGTACACGCCCCCATACTGCTCCCTCCAATCTTTGGAATTCTCAATACCATGTAGAAATTTCGCAGTATCTCCTTGTCCGTTTGGCCACACGTAGGGACAGGAAGGGATTGAAGTGCGTTTGCCAGCGATATTCAACACGGGAAACCGCAACTCTAGAAATTGCTATTTCGTGTTAATTAGATTGCCAATCCAAGTCGAAGGCTACTTACATTGATTATCTTGGAAAGTAGAGTTCGTGGCCATTGCGTAGATCTGCGGAAAAGAACATCCAAATTCCCCGCGATAAGTGCTAGGGTGCATATGATTGCAACATTCTGTACTGAAAGGCTTATAATCATGGTCGACGCAATTGTAGTCAATGGACATGTCTTATTCGACTCCATCCACAATTCTTCCCACAAAACTCCCGAGCTATGCCTTCAAAAACAGAACGTGACATATCTAGGTGAGTGCGGCTCAACCCCACGACCAGGCTTCCTGTTCAGGCAAGTCAAAATACTGACGGACTCCCCATGACCGCTGAAAGTCCGGAATTCCCCATACTTGCCGCATTGAAGAGAATTTGTGTGAGTGCCGTTTTCTTTTCAGACGAAATTAGATTTTCGCATACGGATAAGGTTCTGTTCGAGATCGTCTGAACAACCATTGTGGGACAACCACCGCTTCAAACATGACGCACTCTGGATGCCGACATCCCACACAGTTTTCGGTGTCTGTTGAAGTTTCAGGTAGACATGGAGAACATACACAAACAATGTTTATGACTTATGCTGATAATTCAAATATGATAACTGTAGAATCTTGCTGCGGAACGAGACTTCAAAGTCTCGCAACCATAGTCCGTTCATGGTCTGAGTTCAATCGCACTAACCCAGGCGTTTCTCAGGGTGTATATGCTCTGCACCTTCCAACCAGACGTTTCAGCCAGTTGCCTCCATTCTTTCTCAGTCCGCTCACGTCCTTTAGCAGTCATCAGCATTTGTACGTCCCCATACTGCGCCAACCTCCCCATTGCCCCATCTTGCAACACCGCATCTAGCACCACTAATCTAGACTTTTCCTGAACTACTATGGCATCCCGTATGTTTTGGAGAATTATCTTGACGTCTGGATCGAGCCAGTTATGTAGACACCACTTCATGACGTAAACCTCATAGCGGGGAATCGGACCGGCGAGAAAGTCTCCTGCAACAAGATCTTCTGCTAATACACGATCGCCGACATCGGAGAATTGGCCATCATCAGAGTGGAAAAATGGTCGAGTGTGATCTATGACCGCAGGTAGGTCCAAGATTCCGCCTCTCACTAAGGCCATGGTCAGATAGAACTCATTTCCGTTGAGAGGCATAGTCGGCCGGGACTAGCCCCCAACGCGTGGAAGGAAAACATGATGACCACTCACTAGTCGGATATTCTCGTAGTAAAGAAGCAAGAAGTGCGCCACCGCCGCCGCCGATGTCCAGTATCACACAGTCGGCCACGTCATGCCAGGGGTAGTCGGCGAGAATCCCAGCTGCCTGTGCAATTTGACTTGCGTTGAAGGCTCGGTGCACCCGCGGTAACCAACCACGCTTTTGAAAATAGGTGAAGATATCGTCATCAGTGTCGTAGTTGATTTGAGCTGCGGTACGGGTGGAATCAGTGCGTAGTGAGTCTGGAATGCCGCGTGCCATGTCATAGAATTCAGTAGCGTACAACTCAACCCAGGTATGCCACTGAGTCCAATGATCGGATTTCAGGAGATTGGACCGCGAATTGTTGGTATAAGTGTCACTTGCGGCATCGTAGACGAACAGACCGTTGTTGTAAAGCAATCTCATCACAGGTCGCAACCGGTCCTCACGAGCCCCAGCGCTCTCCGCTAGCTGAGAAATTGTCAAACCGGGGCGCTGGCCAAGAATGTCTGGAATCTTGAATGAGACTGCAGCGACGAGGGATTTACTACTCAGGTAATAACCTGAACCAAGACTGATCAGCAACGACGTTGTAAATGACAAAGATAGGAACAAACCCATGAAGTGATCTGCAAGAACCAGTTGCGATGGTTGCAGCATCTGTTTGGCGTCATCTAGGATATCTACCACTTGTGCCGCTATCGATCCAACCTCCCTATGCGGCAGAGCCTCCGGATCGTGGAGTGTGGCATTGAGCTCTACCTGTGTCGCTGGCTCTCTCAATGTGGTGATTAGATCTGACAGAGCTTCTTTCAGAGACGTAAGCTTTTCCACAGTATTGGTTCGATCGCTGGTGTCGTTGGGCATACTGGAGTCGGATGTTGCCATGCTGAGCAAATTGTGTTGGTGGAGACGACTGCAAGAATCCAGTCGTGCACGTTTAAGGCGGAGAATCAGCAATATTAAGAACGAGAGTTCGTGGTGTGAGCAAAACCAACTGTCGAATTACGTCGAATTGCACTTTGTTGTATGCATCCTGCGCACGTTTGAAGCCATCAGATGAACTCAAATGCTCAATCAAGGTTCGCCACGCTGTCACCTGTGCGCCATCACGCAATGCGGTCTCAGTCAGACAGCAGATGGTTACTGCGATATGAAGCTCAAGACGTCTGTGTCAAGCCAACATAACGGCCGGCGCTAAAAGGTTTCACAACGTCCGTCTACACGAAATTACATTTTGCGGATATCCATGGCGAAAAGTACAGATGACAACTGTGCACCTCTGCATCACACTATTTCCCGTACTTTGCATGTCTCAACTGCTGCGTAAATGGGATGACGAAAACGATCTGGATTTCACAGCAAGGCAGGAGCAGCTCCATGGAGCTATACATATGGGTAGCAAAATGACCCTGAAGTTCGGAATTTGGTAGAAGCAAGCCCGAATACGGCAGATCGAGGCCATCGTTATCCATAACATAGCTCCAACTCATAAAACGACAAAATGCCTTTGAAAATACTCATTTCAGGAGCCGGGGTGACCGGCCCATCTCTCTCGCTCTTTCTGCTTCGCGCAAACCCTCTACATCATGTTACGATCATCGAACGTTCGCCAACTTTACGCAAGGGAGGACAACAGATAGATTTGCGTGGGCAGGGTATTCCGGTTATGCAGAGGCTGGGACTTTTGAATGCCATCAAGGCTCGCGCCGTTGCGGAGGACGGCATCGCCTTTGTTGACGCCCGCTCTGGCAAGCAGTGGGCTGTGTTTGGAAAGAACGACTCAGGCAAGGGCCGACAGGCCTTTACCAGCGAGTATGAAATCATGCGAGGTGATCTTGTGGACGTGATATACCAAGCTACTCTTCAGCAAGCAAGCATTGCAAGGGCTCAAGGAGGTCTGACATACAAATTCGGCACGTATGCGACAGATATACAACAGTTCGAAGACGGCGTGAGCGTGACATTCTCTGACGGGAAGGTGGAGAGATTTGACTTGGTAGTCGGAGCGGACGGCCAGTCTTCCAAGACTCGACGACTTGCCTTCGGCCAGGATTTAAACAGCGAGGTCTTCGAGTTCTCCGGGGTGAGCTTTGCGTTTTTCAGCATGCCCGGGGACCGGAACGACACTCCCACAGCACAAGCCTGCTTGGTACCGAAACGGCGATTTATGTCCATACGTACAGGAGGGAGGACTTCTGCTCAAGGATACCTCGGAATTATGGGAAATGCTTCATCCTGGCGAGGCTTGACCACTGGCACCATCGATATGCAGAAGCAGCTCTGGGCAGAAACATTCCAAAATACAGGATGGCAGTCGGAACGCCTGATTAGAGGACTCTTGAACACTGATGACTTTTATGCTCAACGACTAGGACAAATCAAGATGAAAAGCTGGTCTCAGGGCAGAGTCACCTTGCTTGGAGACGCTGCATACTGTCCAAGTCCGATGAGTGGAATGGGTACAGCATGTGGTATTGTTGGCGCCTACGTCCTAGCCGGTGAGATCACCAGACACGAACATGGGAACAATCTCAATGCCGCCCTACAATCTTATGAGAAGATTTTGCGACCCTTTATCAGCGAGGCCCAGAAGTTACCATTGAGCGGGCCTGGAATGATTTACTTGGACAGTCCATGGAGCGTGTGGACGGCTAATCGACTGCTTGGAGCTCTATCTTTGCTCAGGATAGATGAGATTGTGAATAGAATGATGCCGGAGGATAGAGGCGGATGGAAAGTACCCGACTATCCAGAACTGAACCTTGGATAGTAGTTACACCCAGACGACCCAAGAGGAAATTTCACTCAAGTCGTAACGGACGAGTTCGTGCCGTGAAGCCTCAATTGAAAACAAATCTCACAGCCTACAGTAAAGACTTTATATGTACAATAACTGATATTGACTTAGGTTTGGTTGCCTGGGGCCCACATGTGTCAGGATGTGATGCGTCTCTGCCCGTAGACTACAATAAAACGTAGTCGAGCCCCGACTTCCGCGACTTCCTGCTGCAGTTGGGAAGGCAATGTTATCTCATCAGACTTGATATAAGTGTTAGGTAAAGCCACTGTTTTTGTTAGATGAATTCGACATGGTGTTGCAACGTAAGAAAATGGTATTCATACCCCTGGCTTGGGCCAAAACTGGTCCTACGACTTGCGATAGACTCCTAGTACTCTTCGCCTTGAGGTCCTCACCTCCTTGATTCTTCGCCCCGTAAAAGACGTCTACCGAATGCTGCTTTATATTCTCAAGGTCGATGTTTTCCATGGCAACCTTGAGGTGGACCGAAAGATTTGGGCCGAGGCCGCCTGCTTCCGAATTCTGCTGGTGATAATACAACAATCGCCGTAAAGCCGGCCCATTCTCAGGAGTACAGTCATTGTCAAGCTCCACAAGTTGCAACCAACCCCCAGGACGGAGCAAGCCTCCTAATTCGGCAACGACAGAAGCAATGGTTGTCGCTGGAGGCGCCACTGCCGCCATGACTAGCCGCTGATGTACAATATCGAAGGTCCCGTGCCACTTAGTTGGGAAAGATTCAAGGATGGACTGATTAAAAAATTCAATGTGTGGGGGTGGTGACTTGGGATAAAGACTAGGATTGATGTCGGTCCCGACATAATGGTAGGTGCCAGCGTCGGCTCCATTTGCGTCCAAGTACTGTCGCAGGTCAAATAACCAGCGACCATCGCCGGCGCCGGAATCTAAGATTCGCAAGTATCGCCGAGAGAAGTCGACGGGAGCAAGAATGGCTCGGTCACCCATGGCGTGCAAAAGCACATCATGCTGATCATGCAGACGAGCGGATTCCGACTTGTTGTCGTCACAGTCTTGGGTGTATTTGATGTAGCCTTGCATCTTGTAATGTCGAGTGTTTGTGCCTGCTTCGGATAATTGTTGACCTTACCGGAGTCCTGACGGCGAGACGGCTGACCTTTACCAATTTCCACGACCACAGTAGCGCTCCAAGGATGGCGACAACCCCTAGGGGCGACCCGCTGGGGAAGTCCACTCAACTCGGCTGTCAATTCCGAAGGCGGCGAAAAGTATAGACCCGTTTCGTGGTGTTGTTTGAGAGGTTCAGCTGAATCCGCCGCCGTGTCAACGATATGAAACGTTTCTGTCAAATTGTTGTCAAAGATAGGACGATGTGCGGACATCTAGACGTCGAGATGTTAATGTGGGAATTTGGCATATTTTGGACGGGATCAAGCACGCGAGCTCACCCATACAGGCGGAATCATGAATCGAGCGATCGCGATTACGACGAAGGCCAATTTGATAAACCTTATGGCTTACCCACCTAACGTGGCTGCCGGTTTAGGCAGTCGAAGAGTCTTCCGGTGGCACCATCGGACTGCCGAATATCGTCTCTTCATCCCTTTCTAGATTCAGTAAAAAAGCACTGTTTCGTGGCAAGTATGGCGGCGTCCGGAAGTGAACGACTCAAATCGGGTAGGATTACTGCGAAAGTGTCAGAAAGCCATTCGAAAGCATGCTTTTGGTTTTCAAAGGCTCAATTGCTGATATCGCGAGGTTGCAATACGACTCTGAAGGAAGTTCTTCTTATCAGAAACTTTTATAATGGATTATACAACAGGCCTACAACTACTAGCAACGGTGTTGCGAGTGGGTGTGGAATCGATCCTGCGGGACCAGAGTTTCACCACCAATGGCGGAGACTCCATGGCTGCTCTTCGATTTTGTATGGAGTGCAAGCGGAATGATATCTTTGTACCCGTCGATCTTGTTCTCTCGAGCGGCTCTGTTACGGAATTGCTGCGGCAATGCCAACCAATATCTGTCTACAGCAACGGCAAGCACCCACAAATTCGAACCGGCCACGATGCAAGTATTCGCGACAACGAGCCCACGAGACCAAGAGAACACTTTCGGGAGGCCGGCAGCAGAAGTCGACTTGACGAAAAAGCTGCGCTATGGCGCGAAAACAGAAACGAGTCCAGTTTACGCAACGCAATCGACGAGTCCTTGGAATCCAGCGCCAGGGGGTTACGCCCTATCCTGACTTTCACAGACGAGTTCTGCACCGGCAACCATACAGTATGCGACATGTCTGATATTCAAATATCTCTTGTTCATGGGAGTCTGGAATCACCCGGAGCGAACATAATCTACTACAGCGAGATCCACAATCCGAGCCATATTTTCCGTCTCAGAGACGCCTGGATGAAAGTTTGCAGAGCAGAACCTATTTTCCAAACAGCGTACCGTATTCCCGACGATGGACAGGAGATTCGTCCTCGACTTTGCTGGCGAGAGTTCAAAACAAAGAGCCGAACAGTCTACAGGAACGCGTTGCTTCAAGCAACTGGGCCAGGAATGCCTTGGCCCGACAACAATGGAGTCGATTTCGGCCTGCGATTTACCGTTCTACACTACCGTACGAGACGACCGGCTGATAGTAAAGCCGCTGTGATCTGGGCAATTCATCACGCTTTGATTGATGGCTGGTCTGCCGGCCTCTTGGTCCAGAAAGTGCACCGAATGGCGTCCGGGAAACCTGTACCCGCGCACCCTGGGCCGGCCTATGTAGATCTCTGCCGCTTTCAACAAGAATTGAGATTGAGTCGAAAGGCCGAGGGAGATCTATTTTGGGCGGAGCAAAGTATCAAGTTAGCAACAGCTTGCGATGAGCTCCTCATTGCAAAGGCACCAAACGCTTCTGCATTCACCAACAATTTATGGGGCAAGAGGGACGAGATGCAGGTTCCTGTCGAACTTGCCCCCACCGATCATGCTGCTGTCAAAGTTGCAGCACAGTCCTGCAGTGTCACTCCGGCCGCCTTCTTCTATGCTGCCTGGGCAGTTTGCCTCGGGCTTTACGCAAGTTCGGACAGTGTTGTCATCGGCGCAGTTGTGTCGGGCCGCAACATTGGGCTTGCCGGTATCTTCGACACAATAGGCCCCATGGTGAACACATTGCCACTCCAGGTCGATCTTGACTGGCAATCTTCATCTCGAAAACTGGTGGAGGATGTTTTTGCTCGAATCCAGCGGTTATCTTATTTTTCATGGACCACGCCGAGTAACGGATTCTCTAGAGTAAGGGGAAATTTGATGGCTTTCACACCCAATCCCGAATGCTGGGTCAAGGGTGCTGGGGTTGAACAGTCCTTTTACCAACACACAACGAACTTGCCTCTCAACGCCATCGTCAAAGAAGATGGAAGTGGCATGGTCATCCAATACTCTGCTGAGCGCTATAACGCGAAGGCGATGGAAACACTTGCAAGCATTTTCAGGGCATCGCTCTTGTCACTTTCCCGCACCGAGGCAAGTCTGGAGTCATTACAACCTGTGCTGCAGACGTGTGGACGGAGTTTGGGCTTGATGGGCAACTGGAAGTCATTCGAAACGACAATTCCATCCGTTAGAGACGATCTCGTGACGTTATTTGAGGACATTTCAACACACTACCCTGGCGCGATCGCCGTCGAGTGCGGAGATCAAACGATCACCTATTGTGAGCTAGAGAGGCTTTCTGGCTGCGTCGCTTCAAAACTAATTCAAGTGATACAACCGCAAGAGGTCGTTGCCGTGCACGCAGATGGTTCCGTCAACTGGGTTGTGTCCATTTATGGTATACTACGAGCTGGAGGCATTTATTGCCCCTTGGACAGATCGCATCCTCAAAGATACCGCGAATCCCTTTTTGAGGCATCAACTGCACGGGTTTTCCTATCTACAGATGAGCGCTCAATGGCCAGTATACCGGCTGCAGCTGAAATTGTAATAAACGTTGCCGCCGCCATGGAAGATGTGGAGGCGACGTTGTGCTATGATTTTCATTATTCAATGAGAACGGCACCTCGACCAGCAGACAAGGCGTACCTCTGCTTCACGTCCGGCTCAACCGGCAAGCCTAAAGGCGTCATATGCACACATCGAGGTCTTGTCGCTTTCCAGAGAAACCTGGAAGTCCGCTTGGGTGCATCCGTTGGCGTCAGGATTGCACAAGTCATGTCCTTGGCTTTTGACGGTGCCATACATGAACTGTTTTCAGCCCTTTCATACGGAGCTACACTCGTTCTGCGGGAGACGGACAGTCCAGCAAGTGTACATCATCTTTATGCTGTTGATTGTGCCATTCTTACCCCATCTTTGGCATCTGTGCTGGACCCGGACGATTTCCCACAGCTAAGGACTGTGTATCTGGTCGGCGAAATAGTACCGCAGACGGTGTGCGACACATGGGCTTCCAGTAAGACCGTGTACAACATGTATGGGCCAACAGAGGCAACTTGTGGCGCCACGATCAAGCAACTACGACCGGGCCAGACAGTCACGATTGGGAAGCCAAATCCAACCACCAGGATATATATATTAGACAAATGCAAGCGACTGGCTCCTCCAGGTGCGGTCGGCGACATTTACCTCGCGGGCGTCCAGGTTGCCATCGGATACATCGGGCAACCAGAAATCACTGCCGAGCGCTTCCTTTCTGATCCATTCATGAAGTCGGGAGAGTCCATGTACCACACTGGAGATCGGGGCTATTGGGACGATTCCGGCGATATCGTCTTCCTGGGTCGCGCGGACCGTCAGACCAAGCTTCAGGGATTCAGACTGGATCTTGAAGACCTGGAAGCCCGTATTCTACGTGCTTGTGGTCAGCAGCATGGAGCCAGCGCCGTGGCTGTGACAACTCAAGGCGATCAACTGATTTGCATGATCCAAACAAATTCTGGAGATCTCGCAGGAATGCGAATGGCTATTCGTGACGCTCTCCCCCCATTTGCGATACCCAAGCACACCTTAGTTACCCGTCAGCTTCCGATGACCTCAAACATGAAAGTGGACTATCGTACAATTGTGCAACTGGTCAACGACTCAAGCATCTGTCATCAAAATCGGACGGAAACAAACGGAATTTCTTCATCCACTCGAACAGAGGCTGTTGTCGCTGCCATCTGGGCTCAAATTCTGGAGAACGAGGCTCTGTCCCCTCGAATCGGCCCCGACTCGAATTTCATACAGCTAGGCGGGCACTCCCTACAGCAGTTGCGACTAGCAGCCAAGTTGAAATCCGTCTTCGGAGTTCTCATCACGCTTCGAATGATAATGAATATCCCAACTCTGCGGGAGTTCGCAGCCGCAATTGACAAGATGGACAAGATGTCTCTGCCCCCTACGGCGGTCGAGGGAAGAAATGATGCCTGGCTTGGAGCCTTTGACCCCCGCCCGATCGAAAGAGAATGGTGGAGAAAATATCAACTAAGATCTGGCACTTCGGCTTTCAACGTAAGCTGGGTCGCTCAATACTCCGCGAGTATCGACGGCCCGAAATTAGCTAAAGCATGGAACGCTGTGCTGGCACGACATCTCATCTTCCGATCTCGGTATGTGCAACATGACGGTTTCGGCTTGCAGCGAGTCTTGTCTTTGTCTCCCCCGCATGTGAACAGACGGCGCCGTCTCAACATCCGCAGAGAATTGAATCGGAATTTCGACCTGAGCACGTCGCCCCCTGTCCGGGTCACAATGACGCACAATGCGATAATTGCTATTTGGTCGCACATTGTGTGTGATTACACCACCCTGGGCATCGTCCTCAAAGAGGTGGCCACCGAATATCATCGTGGACCATTGGTTCCTCCTTCCCCCCCAAAATCGCCGCCAGAAGTGTGCGGCAGGCAGATATCGTCTGACGAATCATGTGCCGCGTTCTGGTCGGCTTACTTGGATGGAGTGAAGAACAAGCGCCATCCTTATCTGGGAAATGACATTGAACGAGTTGATTACCGGGGTAAATCACTTGTGGGACGCGTGTCTGTCTCCCTATGGCACCGTATGCAAGCCTGCGTGCGAAAGTGCCGGGTGACCCTACAGCAGTTGCTGATTGCTGCAGTCGCTGCGGCCGTCACAATCGAGGACGAAAAGATTGATGTGACATTGGGCGCACCTTTCCTCAATCGGCATTCCGAAGCGGATATGGAGGCTGTGGGGTTGTTCCTGGAGCCGCTGCCAGTTCGTGTACATCATGATGATACCACGTCGACTCTGAGGTCTTACCTTCATACCGTTCAACACTCATCTCAAGGTGCTTTGGCCCACGCAGTCCCGTGGGACCAGCTGCTGGAATATTTTGGCATCGATTCCGGAAGCCAAATTCCCAATCACCCAATCTTCGACTGTGTCACTTCATTCCACGATGCTCGCTGTAATGGATCCAATAACACGCAGCAGAGCAGATGTGGTCCATGGGATAATGCAATTTGGGGTGATGGTGTCGAACCACAGCTGGTATGGAGTGACGGCGCAAAGTTCAAGTTGATGGTGGAGTGCCTGGCATATGACGATGATACGCTCTTAATCCGACTTGAGTACGACACGGCTTGCTTTGAAGGCAGTCATCGTGTTTACGATGCACGAATCAAGGCTGTGAGAAGAATGATACTGACAGCCATGAAGATGATCGTTTCGCCAGAAAATGGCACCGTCGGTGGCTTGCGGCAAGGACTCCGACGGTTATGGGAAATAGAGAAGAGACCTGGGGTTAAGGGTGTTCCCAGCGTGGATTTGCTACACCCTTCTGAAGGCCTGTTCATGAGACGCTTTTCGGACTTGAACAGTCGCTGAAAGATTCTTCTTTTGCTTACTATGACTTATTTTACTGGGGGAGAGTATGATTTGATTCTATATTGTACGTGGCGTATCGCCGAATGATTTAAAACCTCAGTGTGGTCTGGAGTTCTAATACAAATGTTGAAATTAACAGTATGACTTTTGAAGCCAAAGTTGGTGAAGAGATTTTCCAATGTTAGGAAGTGCCAAGTCAATCATCAATGGGCAGATTGACTCATTTGCTAATAATATGCGCCATCTTTGCCTCCATTATACGTGTATATCAAACACCCGACTTGGACGCTGCCGCCTACGCCGCCATTGTTGCCTGAAATTCAATATCAGCTGAGTTTCTCGAGAAAGCCGCACCTGAAACACTTACAATTCACGTAATTTGCCCTCATGAGATTGTAACATGTTGGACTCTCATCAACAAGCGGCCGCTGTATGTCTTGGCTAATTTCCCCCGTGTCGCACCCCGGCTGCCATTCAACTTTGAAATCATGTTTGATTCTCCATCGATCCGAGTGACGAAATCGAATAGCCGGATAGGGCCGAGCGCCGTGTACACTCCTTCTCAGAATAGTCCTGCCCTTCTTGGATCTGCAAAAGGCCGCGACGCCGTCCTCCTGCTTTCGGGAACGAATATCAGCGTGCCCTGGAAAGTCGGCTTCGTTATGGCACCGTCTCGCTTGTTCCATTAGCGGCGTGGCAGATCCCGGAAAGTATGTTGGCGGAGTGACAGCTGTCTGGCGAACAAGAATAAGGCGGGAGACTGATGAGGCACGGGAGGGAGATCTTATGGTGACCGTGGTCCCAAGCGATGTAAAGTTGTCGGGTTGATGCCCGCCTGCTCGAGTCTGCATTCGGGAACCCATTGTCGCTGGCCCATCAGTTGAAGCCCCATTACCTGGACTTTTTCCTGCGATTGAAACGACGAAAAAGGAGATGACTGCGTACAAACCAATCATAAGAAGCATGATTGGAAATGAGTCAAAGTCTGGCTCAGAATTTGAGCTGTTAATAAGCCCACCGCAATATCTAGCTTTAAATCTTTTCTCGATGGTATGGATATACCCGTAAGGATTAGAAAGAAAAGGAAGATCATGTATGTTTCAATGGATGGAAACTTGCTTCATCGGGGTTTGTTCGCTTGCGCCGCAAACAGCCAGTGCCATTCGTCTCATGGGTTACACGAGTGCTAAATGCTTGGGCCCAGAGTGGTACAGCACGATACCATGAGGCACCATCTGCCACAAGAAGTCCGTGCAGCAAGTCCGGCAATCAAAGGGGTGTTGTGGACCGGTAACACACGTCGTGTGGTGATGGATACGGCCGGCAGTGAATCAATACATGCCGGACTCAATCTGAAAGACAACATATTCAGAGTCTCGCGAGAGAAGTCTTCGATCTCAAGCAAAAGGCCACGCATACAGGGGCAAAGCTGAAATCAGTTAGCTTGATAGTCATCCTACTATACACTGATCTTCACAGATGAAGAACACTTGGCCACGTATGAGCCGGTCTGAAGCAATCGTCACGGCTTCTGCAATAAACAAGTCGTTCAGATAAATCCTGCTGTTTTACTCCTTCATTCTATCCGTAATTTGAACATTTTTGACATTGTGGATTCCCACTCCAGCCGCGGCTCAAGTCTCAACCTGCCTGACGGAGCACCGCCCCAACAGTGTGCCTCAGGTTTTACCTACAGATGGCCCACCTGATGTTATCTTGTGATCGGGAAATGTATCAGTTTAAATGGGCGACAGGAAGGCTATGAAGAAAATCTACGCCGGCACCTACCACAATACGTGCTATGTCGACGAGGTGTGGATACCTGTCGGGTCTTTTGCTTGGTTCAACTATGTCAGGGCGCTCGGTTTCGGTGTTGCATCCGTAATTACCGGCATTTCTCTGACCGCTTCCAACTCTCGATAAATAACTGGACCAACCGCGGCCCGTTAGTAAGCGGCCCCGGGTTGTCGACTGACGTTTAGGATGGAGTATACCCCGAAGGCAGACCAGGCGTGATGACTGGGGGCCGGTCACACGACTGTCCCTTGTCAGTAGGTCTTCTGGCTATTTGTCTCCAGGGTAGCGTGGCTCTTTGTTCTACCGGTTCCTAAACCTCTTCAAGTTTTCGTTTTCTTCGTGGTACTCTAGATTCTCAATGTCTAGGCTCTCCTCGAGAACACGCAATGGTTGATAACTAAAACCCATTGTAATACTTTGCGAGAGTAATTTGACCTAACATGAAGTGGTACTCGATTAACTGGTTTTAGTCGCCAGGTTAAATTAATCAAGTGAGTTACTGGATCAGCTTTTCTAAGCAGCTGGCTGGGCGGAATTGAAATGCGTCAGATAGACCCTTTTGACAGGTCCTTATTATATATCATTACTCTTCTGTCGTTCTCATTTCCTCCCTGAGTACCGAAAGCGAACAGAAACTCTGGTTACCGTGATAGCGCCCTGAATCGAGTTCATACCAAGTCTCGCCCTCTCCCCTATCTCCGTCTGGTAGAAGACTCGTTGCCCGTCAGCACTGCCCCAACCTATCAAAGCTGCAAGAACCGCACCCGTATTACCACTTTGACCTCTTATAGGGAAGTCGTTCTCCACGCTCCATCCCCAGCTGACGGCAGTAACTTCAACACACGTTTGGAAGTTGTCGGTTAAAATTTGTCTGACACTTATAGTCGCCTCTGCCCTCACCTCTGCAGAGACATCTCCGGGGAAGTGCACGAGAACGAGCTCGGTCACAGGGCATTGAAGCGCGACTGAAGACGAAGGCGTGAAAGACAAGTGCTTAACGAACTCCCCATGGGTAAGCAAAGCAGGCAAGTCCTTCACAATTTCGGCGCCGTGGCTAAGATTGGCCCAATTTTATCAGTCTCAAACATTGTTTAGCGCTTCCTGTAGTGCAACTTACAGCTTCGCAAACACTTCATGGTGTTCAACCGAGTCAAAGTCGAAGAATCCCCATAACAGCAATGGATTCTCAATCTCCGTGCCCCAGAATGCACGATATGGCCCTCCCTCTGCAACCGTCACAGCCCTGTACGCTCCTGAGAGAAACGATCCTTCTGGTGTAGAGTCGTCCATGGGGCTCAAACCGGGCTTAACACCCATGCACCCTACTTCGGTTACTGTCATTGTAGTAGTCTTCGGGGGGTTGCGGTTTTCTACTCATTTAATAGAGTATCTAGCATGCTAGAAAGCTTTTCTATAGTCGAAATGATGTCTTCTTTTAGTATTTATTACAATTTCATTAGGCAGCAGTGAAATACGTTGGGATCTGATCGCGAAATCCTGATGCCTAAAATGTGTACCCGACGTTGTTGACGTTGACGCTGACGCTGACGTCTCGTAATATGCAGTGGTCAGATGACAGGCAACGACTTCCAGAAGCATCTGGACCTAAAGCTGCCGTATTATCAACCAACCTAGAAGGCAACAAACGCGGAGTGTGTGTTCAATTGGCAATTCAATTTAGCTTGTGATCATGGCCACCGTTACCTAGACCCAACCTAATTTCAGGCGAAGCCCTGCAACTGCATTAAGTGCTAAAGCCATTTGGTGTGGAAGGAATCCCAGCGAGAGTTGTTAGAGAATAAGTGAACCTGGCCCCTTTAGGCCATTTGCAGCGTAGCCATGACGTTTGCCATGCACATGAGCACCCGAAGACATAATGAATGACACAAACCCGGGAAATTGTGTGTGGAACCGGCATCTTACCACTGAATACCGAATACTGAAGGTCCCCGGAAAATGAACTGGTTCGTCCTTACTTGCCCGGCTGAGGTGGTCGTATCGGCCATATCTGCTTTGCTTGTGCCCAGATTTGGCCAACAATTGAATAAATCTTCTAACCCGCAACTGAGAATCTTCGTCGTGGAGTGACTCCGTCATGATCTTTAGATTCTCGTTTGCTTTCCGTGTTGAGTGGTTTTGCATGCCGAGCCTGCGTAGCAGGGGACCCGTAACATTAATTAGCGGGTTTGTAATTATTAGGACACATGCTTGTAGGGGATGGTCCCGTTTGGCCTCTGTGCATAAGTTAACGTCAACCCAGGTGGTACAGAAATGAGGATATTGTCCAAGGCGTGCATTGTGATTCGGGACCGCCCCTACATCTGGCTACGACCAGGGCCGGATACCATATGTCCATGGCGTGTCAACCGGGCGATTATTCACTTCACCTCTCGTCAGAACGACAGGCGTTGCTCCAAGTCTCAGCTGCATGGGAAAGGGGGGTCAACTGTTTTTTGCAAGTATGCCGTACGGATACAGTCATTTACTGAATTCAGAATACTCAATGCCGGCCGAAATTGCGAACACACGCTTGGCGCTTATGAATTTGCTTAAGCGAGAGATCAGAGACAAATGAGCAGCAGGACAGAAAGCAGAAAATGCAGGGATCCATTGCTTTTTTGCAGCTTATGCGCAAAGCAGTGCCCGGTCTCGAGTCCAGGCTCGCCGACCGGAGATCTTCCATCTCGTACGTCCTGTTCCGCTCCACAGATTCGTTTCGGCGTAAAGTCAACCGTTGGGATGCATAAATTTCATGCATCATTGAACTTGCAACGCTGCGCCCATGGCGGTGTACCCCTAAAGCTGACTTCCTCGTGAACATGCATGCATGGCCAGTGCAGCCCGCAAGCGAGCACCACTTCTCCTCTCGAAGCACAAACAAATGAGATAAGATAAGCCGAGACTTCAGGCCATAGAACGATACATGAGACGAAGCAGCTGCAGCCTGCAGTGATTCCGCAGTTTTACCAAGCACTCACCCGAAAAAACGTGGAGGTCGATACAACCGAAGGCCAATCAGGGGTGCCACGGTTTTCGACCGGTGAGCCACCAGGCTACGTGCAACCGCAACAGCTCAGTCAGTCAAGTCTCACAGTCACTGAGTGAGCGCATAATCACCCAAGATCAATTCCGTTCCGATTTCTGATGGCTGATATCCATTCACGTCTGGCAGGGAGGCAGACTTCCAGAATCCCTCGAACAATATCGTGCTCTTCAGGTTGTTCAAAGAAACGTTTTGGTCACACCAACAAACTTGCTCGACAGAAGCAACCTTGGCAGTGTCCGTTTTTGCTCAGAGCCAGCACCCCGGCCCATTACCCCTCACCTACTCCGTCATTTTACCTGGTTCGCGATCCCCACGGGCAAGTGGAGAGACGCCGTTAATGGAGCACGGGGGGAATGCTCGACATCTGCCGCTCCCTTTGTCTTGGTCAGAAGAATCACAATGTGTACGCGATTTTGATGAAAGAATCTTGCCTCCGCTTGTCGTGCCGGCCAAGATCTATCCATCCACTCAGAATACGTCAAGGACAAATTTCCACGACCACGACGAAGGCAGCTATGCGAAGACGACACACCCGACTGGCACCCCCCCGCTACGCAGGGTCATCATGGAGGCTCAGATCGTTGGGCAAAGTCCAACGCCCTGCCGACCATTTTTCGATCCTGTCAGAGATGCCTTGTTCGTGAATGAAACAAAGGGAGCAGAGAACTATCAGCAAACACAAACAAACGGCGACGAGAGTTGGAGGCCAGATTCAAGCAAAGATTCGCCAGATACTGAGTACCAGCACCAAGCTCCCAGCAAGAAGAAGAAGAAATCGACGAGCGAGTATGGTCAGCAGGTCTTTCAGTTTCTGTCCATTTCTCACCCGAAAGAAGCGCGACTCTTCCGCACGAAGATCAGGTCTCACGCTGCACAGAATCCTAATGCACGTGAGAAACGGGTCGCCGGCTTGAAAGCAAATCTGCCGAAGCGTCTCGCTCCTGATTTCAAAGCCGAAGGAAGCCTCCCCAACTCTGCCGGGTGCGACGAAGACACGTTGCAATCCAAGGAAACTACCTGGAGAATACTGCGTCCTCAAATGGTCGCATCGATTCAAAGCTCCCCTGACGAGAAACTGAACGAAAATCAATACGAGAAACATACTTCCAAAATAGGCGTGCTTCGCGACTGTTTTCGACAACCAGCTCCACGCCCGGTCGATCTACCATTCAACGAGAACCTCGTACCGGACGGAAGCCTGTCATCAAAGTTGCCGCGGCAATTTGACGCTGCGAGCCCGAAAAGATTGAACAGTTCGCAGCAGAACAACCTTCATAAGACTTGGCAAGCTGCGGAAGTGAGATTTCGGGGGTATGACAAGTATGAGCCAGACTGCGAAATCACCGAAGAGGACCAGGAGGAGCGTATGGCTGGAAGGTTTAGGAGAGGTGCGTGATCCATGGAGCGGGGTTGGAAGTCGTCATAGGCTCTTCCTCATTGTCCTCGAGTCTCCTTTAGCTCCAGATCGCGGTTGGGGGCCGCGCAAAGTGGCCCAGGCTAGGATGCAGCGCAATTGTGCCCTCAAGTCGAAAGGACGCCTGCTCGTGCCAGGAAGCAAACCGAAGCATGGAAAAAACAGCATCTTCTCTCCCGTTTCCCGTTCTCCTTATGTGTCCATGGAAGGACCTTACGCGTCATGTTCAACTGGAAGGTGTAAATAACCTCAAATAACACGTCCTAAATGGAACATCTGATGATGTACTGAAAGCGGGCAGGCAAACAACACCGTGTTCGTTGTCTTATCACTACGACATTTAATTGCAGCAACAAGTTGTTATCTTACGCAAAATTTCGTCTTAATACAGAACCAATACCCCCTTAAACGAGCGTACAGTGAACCTTTTAGACACCACATTCAGTCCAACCTTTTCAAATTATCGTCCAGACTGTCTTATAGCACTTTAATCGAGGTAGTTGCAAGAGTTCATTATCTGGAAGCCGGTTCCCTTCTAACTTCTCCACTGACCAGCAGTGCCACATCCAGTTACAGCCTCCCTAGACTGCGTCTGCACATAAGCGTCTATGTTTGCGGTCAACGCGTCAGTCACGACGATGAAGAGATGCTCTAAACATCAGGGTTAGATTCCATGAGTCAGTAAGCAAAAGTGATCAGAGAAAGATAACGTTTCAACTTTCTATCTTTTTCGACTTGCCCAACTAACTTCATTTATGCGATTCTCTACCATGCTCACTTGCTCTTTTGACGGTATGGCTTTCGCAGAACTAGAGGCCTCCCATATTGCTAGTACAAGTAGGCGTTGATGTTGCGTTTTTTACTGTTGGTAAATTGCGGGCCAAGCCCACAAATGGCACAGCAGGCGTCCAGGTATCCGAGCAAGGGCACATTGGAGTTCAATCTTGCGTCATGAGCATTCAAGACCAGGCGCTTTGCCTTGGAAACGGCCTTCGATGTAATTTCTTGATGTTCGCCATGTTGAGTAAGGCTCGTAGCAGGTCTTGACAAGTTCAACCCTTTGAAGTGCCCGTTGTCAAACCACGCCGAGCGAGCTAGCGAAAGCCATCACAAGGACCCGAAGAGCTCCAGGGGCTGCTCTTGCAGATATCAGTCATAACCAGGCATCTATCATTGACTCAATTTATGAGTGCACCGTCCCACCCACAGCAACTTTTTTCATTATCTTCCTTTACTGATTACTCGCAACACAAGGTACGTGGGGATGTACAGCCCCGTATGTCGTACGGAGTAGTCAGGATGAGCTGGAGCTCTTTCCGCATGAAGAAAATGGTTCCGACATCAATTGCTCGCAAAGCACGCAAAGCCAATCAGTAAATTCATTCTGATGCTTACTGCCTATGAACTTGAAGTCGAGATGCTCCGACCGCTGCATTGACTACGGGATATTCATGATAATTTAGAAAACTTGACCTTGCCTGGCGTTCCGGCCTCCGCGAGAACGCTAAGCGCGTGAGCTCGACACGCACTGGTAGCCTCCCAGAGGCAAGATCTGCAGTCCCACCAAACGTTTTCGTTGATAATCACCCCTGTGCAGTTTGCGAAAGTCCCCTGCATGAAGCATTGACCTCGCGCAGCAGAATTCCATAATCCCTGCAGTTGGTTGTCGTGAAAAGCGAGAAGCATTTTCCGATTTGGGGTTCATCAATGAGACCCATTTCGCCTGCCACACCCAGTGCCGAAACCACGCAAGATTGCTGAGAAACGTCCCCAATGAGAAATGGCACCCGCCAGAAAGTGGACATAAAGCTTCCGTGGACATAAAGCTTCCACACACCCGTTGATGATGGTGTTTATATCGACATAATACCAATCTTCACGGGCCAAAGGAACGACGTTCTCGACGGTCAGACTCCTTCCAGGTCTGGCCTCAGGTGGCTTGGTTGATCTATGCTCAAGACAGAGCGTCGTTTCGTTCAGAAGCCTTTTATTCTGAGTTCATGTAAAAGATGAGGCCATGCAGTCCTACGCACAGGGACTTACCTCCCAAACCAGTGAAAGACAGAGAGAGAATCGCGTGAGATACTAGATTGTCAGCGAGTTTTACTGCCTTATGATCGCTCGCATTTGGCTGCTTAAACCTTACCGGAATAGAACCAAGGGGTTGCTCAGATGGAGACGCAGGGGTGTATCATGATGTCTTGGGATGTCACATTTTCACAGCGGTCACCACCTAGGACTGGCGTCAGAAGTGTGGGTTGTGTCGACCATCGGAGGAATTAAAAGGCCGCAGTTCCCTTGAGTGAGACGTCGTTCTTCTTGAATTTATGTTCAAATCTGTACCACAGAGATAACAACAGGAAATGCCGGTAGAGATTAAGTGGTAGTCAGAACGTTAGGTTGGCAACTTCGACAAAGATCCATTTTGGAAAGGAATCCGCTCACGAAAATGTCAGGGAATCATCCGAAAAGTGGTTGATGCAAACATGGACGGATCATCCACTGGTACAGATGCAAACATCTCAAATAGGGTAATTCAGCCATGCATTGAAGGCCCCAGGAACGAAAAGGATTCCATTCCATCCCAACCCCCTACCCCCAAGCGAAAGCTTCAGCCCCGCGCCCATTTATGTAGCCACAGGACACCTTTCGACATTCCAGTGGCCGAACGATGCTATAAAGATATATCAATGGGCTGGGCCAAGAAGTAAGTGGAACTTTGGACATGTCGAAAACGAAGAGGCCTGCGCTATAAGAAAGACAGGCTTCAATTTTACCAGCGCATCCTGAAGGAAGATCGAAAACAGACACGGAGGACGACACAAATGACAAGTATGGAGGGAGGGAAAGAGGAACATTAAAGCGAGAACTTCTGTATGAGCGAGGATGCGAGAGTTTGAAGCTCATCAAAGATCACCTCGGAAGAATTGACTAGGAATTGACTTTAAAGTGCTGCTTTCTTCGAGTATCCGAGGCCTGTAAATACTAGTAGGGAGTCAACATCGCTAGAGCGGTGGTCTGTCGGTCAAAGAACAATCACTTCCTGGGCCGCCAAAGAGTATCATGGCGGCAGGATTCCAGCAACGACGTTCAAGGGACACGAAAGTCATCGAGCAGACACCTGATACAACTAAGATCACAGGCTTGCGAACGTGAAACAAAATGACGAAGTTCGATCGTGATATGGTGCTGTGCAATTAGCCAAGCCAACATTGAGCTCATGTTGCCGTCAACAACATGATCGCATAGCTGTGTCTAGATAAGAGATGATTGCCCCAGACGTCACGGAGACGCCTATAAGGAAAAATTCGCCGTTGCAAAACGATATTCCTGCGTAGACTCCAACTCAAACAGAAATATCTCCGCCGCAGCTAGCCTAGACCTTCCGTCATTTACGATGAAAGGGTGCGAAAGCGCGACCTTGAAACCAGTGTCGGATGTATCGATGAGGTATGACTTCAATACACGTTCTCTCGTCACAGAATGGCAGGCAAGCGCTAGCCAGATAATGTGACACTGGTCAAAAAGAGCCGCTGAACTGCCCATGACCCGCCAGTGGGACGAAAAATCATTGCCAGCACGCAAAGGAATGGCGCGAAGCAAATGGCGATAGATTACTTGCAAATGAAATCAATAACTTTTCCTTGATGTCTACGGCCGGGAAACCCTAAAACCCCTAAACTAGCTGAGAAATGAAAAAGGAAAACATCCTGATTGGCAAGAAACAATCGCCCGCATGCAATCCGTCTGGTGTAATTACCCCGTCAACCTCTCCCTAGCCATCCTCGAAACAATCAATCCAAATCCCTGCTTGATGCCCAAGATGGCTTGAAACACCGTTGACAAAAAGAAAACGCAGAAGCAACCCTCGTAGGACGAAGCCAAATCGCTCATGAAGGCCTCGCATGCCGACGCTGGAATGGGCAAAGTATAGATAGTGGCAAAAAGCATCCGTAAAGTATGAGATGTAGTGATTTAGGTACGCATCGAGACACTCGTGGAAAGAGCCACCGATGTCGAGGAGTAAATAAAACCAGGTGTTTGGGTGGATACGTGGCTCAGTGAAGCTGGTCGGAATCGGCAGCGACGATGTATCCGACTTGGAAGCTCTTGCGGCAAATCGGACAGCTGCGAAGGTTTGGGTCGGCGGAGATGTTTCCGAAGCATTGCTTGCAGGATCGGTGACCTATGGAGAGGACCTGTCAGAACTTGCCAGTAACGATTGAGCGATGTAAACGTACCGCAGATCAACACGCACCAGACGTGCTTGCTATCCTCGCGACAAATAACGCAACTTGACTCGCCAGCTTGGTAGTTGAGCTGGACGTTCTGCACCTTGCCACAGCAAGTACCCCGGTTGTCCAGGCAGGATTGGCAGGCAGCCTATGTGAGTTAGCGGATGGATGTTGCGAGCCTGGCAATAGACCTACATGACCACACTTGGTGAAGATGTAAGGCTTCTCAGCATTCGGCTTCCGGCAAGCACAGTTGATGGTGGTGAGATCCCTGGCTGGGGCGCTCTGGTGCTCGGGTTCGGTGTAGCCGGATTTCACAAGACTCTGCGACTCTTCCTTCTTGCTCAAAGGCGTGTCTTTGACAGCCTTCGGGGGAGACTGCGAATAGGTCGTCTTGCTGAAAAGTCTGTCGATGTTGTACTCTGGCTTGGTGACGCGATGACGGGGACTGCGACGAGGGCTGGCAGGCGGGATGACAGAGGCATATATTCGCCGGCGAGGCACTGGTACTTTAACGTCTGCGATTCCTGGTTAGACGCGATTCGGATGCGGGATAGGTAGGAGCAGTACATGGCGACATGGCAGGCGATATCAGAGATCGTGATGTTTTGCCCGAGACGCCGTCGCAGTGTGATGCGGTTGAGAGAACGATTGCGTTTCCAGTTGATAGCAAGACTTCAGGAGTGACTCGACTGAGATGGAGAGCAAAAGAATGTAAGGTGGCGGCGACAATTGCCAACGAGGGTGAGTTCACGGGCCTGGGCGGACGACGCGTGACAGTCGAAGGATTGCTGAGTAGGAGTATTGGAGGAGGAGGCGTAGATACAGACCAACTGAAAAACAGCTTTTGTGAGAGGGGTTGCAGAGATTTTCGAGATCGGGTGAGGTGAGTTGGCCAAGAGGAAAATGGAAGGAACGAAGGAGGTAGGCCTGAAAGGAACTCGAGGAAGGCGCGACTTGAAAATTTCGCCCCCAGCGAAATTGACTAGACCAGGAGACAATGTCAGCTTGTCCTTGGAGTTTTGCTTTTAGAAGGTTCAAATGACTGTCCAAGGTGATTGGGTTACATTTGACGATAACAGGTTGATGGAATGAGTACGCCTTTGTGATGACGATGTCAGGTTTTCTTCACAATGGATCTCAAGTCGACTTGCACTCCTCCGGTAAAGATATCTCATATGCACGCTAATACACCTGCGGTCTTTGTTATACCCTATTTAGTAGTAGAAATCTAGGATGAAAAGTGAGAATGGTAACTATGGATGGCGCTACCACTTGCAGAGATCAACTTTCAATGCCTAGATTTATGTTGTTCGTGAGAAACTTATCGCTCTTCCCGCTATGAACAACCTTCTGAAGCCTTGAAAGCTGTTGTTCTATTTTACCAGCCTAATAGCTCAGCATGTATGTGTTGAGATATCCCTCAAATCATAACTCAAAGTCGCAACATTTACGATCTAATTCAATGTCGTTTCACATGTAAGAAGTGATCAGCCTGTTCCACGTTCCAATGTCACAACCTGAAGGATCGAAGGGAGGGCAGAAGGATCTTCTGCGCGCAAGTTAGAACACCTGTCATGGTTTGGAAGCCCGCGCTATTCAGTTGCCTAGGTTGGATAGTCATGATCATTTGAGGAACTCTCCTTATAAAATATCTATTATTAACAAATACCTAAGACCGCAGGGCTCAGTCATCAGTTTCGTCCAGAGGATAAGGATAAATAAAAGGATCATGTTGACATGTTCATGTTCTTGGCAATGCGCACCTAGATATCGTCAGCCTGCACACATCGATCCGAAACCACGCCGCTGGTAATTTCTCTGCTGCAAGTCGCACCGCGCATACTAATAAGCTCGACGAGATCAAGCATCTGTCGCATGCTTTCATCATCCGAGAAAAGAAACGCTACTCTTGCTCAAATGGCATTAGTTGACCATGGTTGGTGGTTGAGTAGCGTCGGAATAGTGAAGAGCTTGAAGTCACGACCAGCCAAGTTTCCACCTGTCCGGTGTCGGCGCTTGCCATGCTTCTCCGCCAGTCGGTTTTCATCTTCGTTATGGCTTGGCTAATTGCCTATGAGATGCGATATTCACTTGATGCAATGACCTGGGGTTCTTCGGCTCACACGGCCATTCTCGGAAGGTCACATCATGCCGCGGGGTCCTGACAAATCTCACGTCGTATCTCCGAACTAGCACGCCACGATCGGTGCATTCTGGCGGGCTTATTAGCTCCCTGAATGATTTCTACAAGATCAGTTGCATTCTAGCATGTCAAAGATGCCACGAAATTTCTTCATTCTTTACCACATCCCTGTGCAGTATTTCCGAGGCACCCACGCCGCTCAGGTCATGTTCGCAAATCTTCGGCCCCACAATTGGGGGCGGATGTCGCCCAAATGCTGTTAGTGAGGGGTTAATCAGTCATGATCAATTTCTTGGCTGCTTCTTTGGTCGGAACGTTTGTTGCTACGTTACGGCAGGGGAACGTTAGCTACGTGGCTTGAAAAATTCCGACCTTGCAGCCTTGCAGGCATTCTGCAGAAGACTTAAAGGGAGGATTGGAGCCTAGCGACTCTGCCGATTGCCTTTCATCTCTACCTCCCGCGGAACAATAGCATCCACCACGTCAAAATGCGCGATTCTGTAAAAGCGACTGTTTTCGCGCGGATATATGTATTTTTCGCGTTGATTTTTTCTCCCCTTTTAGCATCATGCCAATCCGATGGCAATGTCAAGGGCATCTATTTATTCAAAGACGTGCTTCAATCCAATACATCAGCTTTGAAGACCGCTGGGTTCGACACATTGCTCATATTCAGGATTGGCGTTCTTGAAACCGGAGATTTGGTATACTACTCCACGGGAGATGCTGGAGAAGCTGTCGATGCTCCGGTAGTGACAGCCGGATCATACGTGGGAGGAGAAGCGTTATCCGAAAAGATCCGCTCCTTTAAAACAGGAACTACCCACATCAACCGAGTCGAGATATCCTTAGTGTCCCACGACACCACCTTCCAGAATATTCGGAGCCTTATCAACAGCAACGGAACCGGATCTAATTCTGTCTTGTATCAGAGTTTCCAAGCTTTGAAGACAGAATGGAACCTTGATGCGTTCAACAACGATGATGAAAGCGTATATGATGTTACAAGCACCGTGAGCTTCGCCCACCTTCTCGGCACGATCGGCTATCAGTACTCGATCGCGCCATACACAAACAGTGGCTTTTGGGCCACCATAAAGAGTCAAATTGACGCTGCCGAGCCCGGGTTGTTCGATCGGGTTTACCTTCAAGTGTATGATGGAGGAGCGGGCAACAACCCGGGAACTTGGCAGACAACACTTGGTGCTAAGGTTATCCCCTTGGTATGGGTTATAAATGATGCGAAGCCATCACAAGGAGTGACCCCAGACCAAGCCCAAGGAAGGTTTTCAACATGGGAACAACAGTACGACGTCGCAGGAGGGGGCTACTGGAATGACTATGACATTGAGAAGATGAATTCATCTTACGATGAGTATGGAGATGCCTTGTTGACCGTGTTCGGCTAGGTCCACCTGTTCTATTTCGGTTTCAGACCTCACTACTCAAAAGCCTTAGCTTATGTCAGCTTGTCTAATTTCAAGTATTCCCAATCTATGTTTTGAGTATTGCTCAGCCTTGCCGAAGCCAACCTAACGTAACGACTTGGTATTTGGCGTCAGGGAATGGATACAATGTATTCTTCTACAAAAACAGGGTCTGGAATCTCAACTGCTGGTTAGATCCTTAGGCTAGCCTACCAGAAATTGAAATCACAAAGCCCCAAAAGCACCAGCGCGTGAGCCACGAAAGGCCAGCAGCCGCACCGTAACATCATGCTTAGCGAAGGTGTCGTCACTGATTGTCATCCCGTATTCAGTGAAGTGAATTAACACTTGTCCATTCCCTTCAATTGTCGGCGAGGAACAAGCGAGATGGAAGGAACCATTCGGACTCTCACCCGGTTCAGCGCCATCTTCTCTGGATCTGGGTGAGTGATCAACGCTGTTGCGCTTGAGGCTACACCAATTGGTCTCCTGTACTTTTGGCAGGGTTCGCCATGCTCCGCTGACATTCAGAGGGTCGGTAAACCCGGGTCCGATGCAATGGTACATGGCACTGGTAATCGCCCCACGCCAGCTTGGACGCCCAAGTTCACTCAGGCAGAAATGAACGGGAGAGCCCTCCATAATGGAAATCAAGTCGCAAACGTCACAGGTTCTGGGACAACATTCAGGGATCTTCGTGTGATTGATACGGCCGGGTCGGAAAGCTACGAAGCCAGTGATAGAAATACAGCTTTTCAAAAATCAAGCAATCATTCGGAAGAGGACGAAGTAACAGCCGTATCGATGATCTTCCATGTATGTTCCTCGACTTGCTGGATTTGATCAGCAGTCCAAGTGGGCTTGTTTTCAATGAACAATCCCTTGCTGTCAATACAACTCCAGAACTTGCCCTCTTTCTGGTTCATAGCCGAAACCTCTGCCATACCGGTGAGCAGGTTTGTGGCACATTCTTCAGACGTGATGCCAAGAATTTGACTGAAAGCCCTGGTAGGCGCTCTCAAGTACCAAGGCAGTGATGCAAAGAGCTCAGTCTTGACGATACCAGGATATGCGTGTATGAAATGGCGCTTCTTCGTGTTCTCCTTTGTCTGCTGTTTCGCGTATGACTGGATCATCCCATCCGTCATCGAGATACAGTGAGCTGCTGCATTGGCTATGCTGAAGTTGGCAGACAAATCCAGATCGGCCATGTTCAATTGTGCCGGATCGCCACGCGATCCATCGAGCACGATGAGAACCTTCGCATCATCCGTCAATACAGGCAGGAGCTCGGGAATGAGGAGTTGCCGGCCATAATAGTGCAGCGCCATCTTGCGGTCAATACCCTCAGACGTCTCCGTACGTCCAGCAGTAGTGAGAATGCCCTGCGTGAGGACGAGAAGATCGATTTTCGGGGCATGAGAGGACTTGTAGGACTCCGTGTATTGCTTGATTAATCTCATCGACGATGCATCGAGCTGGCGAAACTCGATATTGCCATGGGGAATGTTTTGAGGTCGGGAACGCCCACTGATGATGATGCTGGAGGAGGCGTTCGCCGCGAGGTGGCGGGCGATAGCATACCCGATCCCGCCTGTGCCTCCTATGACGAGGGCTCTGGTTTGCATTGTGGCTGCGCGCGCGTGTCTCTTATGTTGAAGTTTGTGATAAGGCATAGCAGGAATCTTGCAGTGTGTGTTGTCTTGAAGTTCTTAATTATAGGGGGGCAGTTGTTATGGTCAGCTATCTGACAGTAGGGTCTGCTAACAGAAGCTAGGGATTGATATGTTATAATAGTATACTGAGGTTATGGTCTGAGTTATAGGTTATAGGCTAGTTATAGATTAGATCTTTAGAGGCTAAGGTGATTAGTTTTAGTCTTAATAAGTAATTTATAGTAAAGGTAAGCTAAGAGTATCTATAAGGATAAATACTAAGTTAATTACTAAAGAGCTATAGAAATCTAATTATAAACTAGGCTTAGGATTATACTATATATAAGTCTTAAATAGTTCTTTTATCTAGTTATTAATTCCTAACTAGGTATTAGTAAGTACTTAGTAATTACTAGTAAGTACTTAGTAGTCCTTACTAAGTACTTAGTGATTTATACTATCTATTTAGTTTTATTTTTATTATTATATAATTTATATTATAGTTCTTTTATTTCTAAGTAAGTTCCTATTATTTTTATAATCCTATAATATAAATATCCTATCCTAGCTACTTAATAGCTAAGTAAGTTAGTTAACTATTATCTATATATAATAGGTTATAATATTAGGTCCCCTTTTTAAAAGTTTTATTCTTAAGACCTAATATAAGTAAGTTATTAGTTTTAGGTTAGGGATCTATTAATTATACTTTCTATTTTACTTAAAGTACTAATATTATATTAGGTTATATTACTAATAATTTTATAGTTTCTATACTTTATTATTATTATTATTCTCTTAATATTACTAAGAATAGTTTTAAAGTTATACTTTATTATTATTATTACTTAAAAGGTTTATATTATAAAATACTATTAGGTTTACTAGTTTATAGGAAGTATATCACTATTAGTAGTACTTATTACTTTTATAATACTTCTAATAATATAATCTACTAGTATAAGTTTTTATCTTTTATTATTAGTTTTTTTTTACTAACTTATTATAGTAGAGCAATTAATAGTAGAATCTTATTATTTAGATAATAAAGAGGAGAAAATTAAGGAATTATTTTAAAAGAGAATAGAGGTATTATAAAAAGCATAAGCTGAAGTGAATAAGGCGCTTATAAAGTTAGATTATATTTATAAAGTAAAGTAAATAGTTTTTAAAAAGGGTTATAAAGAGACTTTAGTAGTTATAGATAAAAATAAAGTAGTTAAAGATCTTCTAGCTAAGTTTTCTTTAGTTTTAGAGGTATAGTTATTAAGTACTTTTAAGGTTTTAAATCTAAGTTTAATTCTTAACTAGAATCTTAGTATACTAAATTTCTTATTAAGAGGATCTTAGTTATATTCTAATATTTTTAATTAAATAGATATATTTTCTTATTATATTAGTTTAAGGTATCCTCTTAGTTATACTTATACTAATAGGAGTTATATCCTTTATTTCTTAGGTTTTCTTTATTTCTATTATATTTCTTTTTATATCTATCTTTCTCTTTTATTAGTATATTTTATATATTCCTTAAATTCTTCTAAAATCTTAAATAAGTTTAATCTATCTTTAGGATT
>NW_025544754.1:0-28266 GCF_011800055.1 Colletotrichum gloeosporioides | reverse complement strand
GTTATTATTAGGTTCTTATATATTATCTTTATATCTATAGTTTTTCTATTTAATAAGGTATTCCTATTTATTATCTCTATATTAGTAATTTAGTAACTTCTCTATTTTATACTTTAGTTTATTATCTTCTATAATAATTAGGTTATTTATTTATAATCCTTATAGTACTAGTTTAAGAAGTAAAATATAAAATACTAAGTAATATTTTATAGTTTTTAAAAGTTTAAGTTTATAATTAACTAGTGAGATAACTTATAAGATTTTAAAGAATTTAAGTTTTTTATAGTTAAGTTTATTACTTAGTTATTTTATTTTAATATTTTATTATATAAAGTAGGTACTATCTCCCTCTTTTAAAGTTAGTCCTTTAATCCTTTATTTATTATTAAATCTTAATATTTATTATTAGATAAATTTAAGTTCTTTATAAGTATTATTTTAGATATCCTTAATTTATTATACTAAAGTAGTAACTTTAATTACTATTAAGTTTATTTAGAGTTCTTTATAAGTAGTTAATTTAAAACTATAGTTAAAATAGAAGGGGGATTCTTTAGTATTTTCTCTAATTATATTATTATAAGTAAACTAAGTAATTAGTAAAAGTATAACTTAGTTATCTTAATTATAGTTAATATAAATATAGAGATAGGTTTAAAGGATTTAATTAATTTATTCTATTTATCTATTAATCTATAAGTAGAATATAGTAGATATTAATTATTTAATACTAAGTTATATTATAATTAACTTCTAAAACTTAGAGGTAAAGATCTTATCTCTATCTAATATAATTTCCTTAAGTATACTATAGTTAGTAATAATATATTTAAAGAAGGTATATATATATTCTTTAGTATTACTTACTTCTTTATATAAGATAAAGTAGGTATACTTTATAAGTTAGTTTATAATAATAAGAATACTATTAAAGTATACTTATATAAGGGGTTCTTATAACTTTAGTAGTTTAATAATAAAGTTAAGAGATATAGATTACTAAGTAGTTTATAGTATAAATAAAGGTTATAATATACTATAAAGTTAATATTAAATAGGTTTACTTTTTAGGTATACTTTATAATTCTTAATTGCTTTTATTATATATTCTCTTATAACCTTTTCTCTATATTATTATTATAGTTATTTCTAGGTTTTTATAATTCTTTAGTAACTATATATAAAGTATATATAAAATTCTATAATTACTTTATTATTTAGTTTATTAGCTAAGTTAGTATTAGATTATCTAGTTATTATTAGGAGTTTAGCTATTAATATTAGGTTTCTATTATTTTATTATTTAAGAATTACTTAGGTTTCTTTAGGTATTAGGATATTATAGTTTAGTTATTAGCTAAAAGTGTCTACTCTACTATTATCTAATCCTTTTTAATAGATTATTTAGAAGTTAAATTTTAAGAGGAATTCTAACTATTAGATTTATTATTTATTAAATATTTTTAAGGTTATAAAGTATAAGAGGTTCTTATAGTCTAAGTATATAAGTATTTTATAAATTATTCTTAATAATTTAGGTTTTTATTTTTTAAAGGTTTTAATAATTATTATAAGTTCTTTATTATAAATTTAGTAGTTAAACTTAGGTCTATAGAGTTTATAAGAGAAGAAGGTATAGAGGTATAGTTATCCTTTTAGGTCTTATTATAATAACTATACTCTAATTATATAATTAGATATATTAGGTTCTACTTTAAACTATTTTATTAGGTCTAAGATAATTAAGATAGGTTTACTAGTAATAAGGTTTTTAATCTCCTAAAATACTATTTATTATAGTTCTTCTTATATAAAAGGTATATTTTTATAGTTAAAGCTAGTAAAAGCTATATTAATCTTACTATAATCTTTAATAAACTTATAGTAGAAGTTAATAAAACCTAGGAATTTTTAGACTTCCTTAAGGTTATTAGGTACTAGCTATTCCTTAATAGCTTTAACTTTATTTCCTAATATATAAACCTTCCTAGGGGTAATAATAAATCTAAGGTATTCTACTTTTTATATATAAAATTTACTTTTTTTAGGTTTAATTAGGAGTTTAGTTTTCTAAAGGGTTTATAAGATATAATAAATATCTTCTTTATACTTCTTAAGTATAGGGGAGAAGATAAAGATATTATCTAGGTAGATAACTATATAGATATTAATATATTTATATAGTATTATATTAATTATATTCTAAAATATTATAGGTATATTAGTGAGACTAAAGAGTATAATAAGGTATTTAAAATATCCTTTTTATATCTAAAAAGCAGTCTTCTATTCTTTACTTTATTTTATTTAGATTAAGTTATAAGCCCCTATTATACTAGTAATAATAAATAATATAATTATTTATTAAAACTGCCACCTAAAAAAGAGTGGGTCTATAAAAGCAGGGGGTAAGATTTATTAAAATCTTACTAAATATTATTTATTAAACTTCTTACGCTTAAAATATCTATATTATAGATATACTTAGAGCTAATAATTAGATATCTTTCTTACTTAAGTTTCTAGCCTATAAAACACTTAGTTAAATTAATAAATATTTAATTAAGGTTTAAATAATCTTAAACTATTAATAGTAACCTATTTAGTCTAAACTAATTAATAATAGTATTATTAACTACTAACTTATATAAGTATTCTAAAGAGATATTATAATCTAAATAATATTAACACTAACTTATTTTAACCTAATTAAATTATTAAATTTATAAACTTTATTCTAATAATAACCTATAGTAACCTAATAGTTAGTATATTTTATTAAGAGGGATAAATATAATATTTCTAATATTCTTCTACTAGAAAATATAAATAACTTTTAACTTTACTTATAATTATACTCTAAGATTAGATAAAGCTATAAATCTATTTATAATTCTTACTAACTTCTCACTTATAGTATATAAAAAATACTAATATATAATTATTATAAATAAAGTCACTTTATATCTAAGAATATACTATCTACTCTTAAAACTAGTAGAAAAGAACAGTATATATACCTATATAATAAGAATCTATAGAATTATTTAAATTTAGAACTAATTTAGTAATATCTAATATCTAGCCCCTATAATAAAGCTAATTCTATATATTACGCTACTAATTAATAATAGAATTTAATATAATATATATAGTTTTATATACTAGTAGATTTAAATAATTTAAGCTTATTACTATAAAAAATATAGATAAGTTAATACTTAGAAGAAAGGTAGTAATATAAAAGAGTAAGTAAGTAATACTAAGAGTATACTATAAATAGTTAGTATATAGTATTAGAGGTTCTATATATCCTAATATAGTAAAAAATAGTTTAAGGTAACTTAAGGATAGATAGCTAATAAATCTCTATAAAGTGCTCTAAATAGAAGCCTAAGTTAGCTAGTATTAAACTATATTTAAGATCTCTAGAAAGTTTAAGTAGAACGTATAAAGATAAGCTATAATAAGCTAATCTATATTATTAATAAAAGACTAAAACTTAATTTATAGCTAGCTTATATAGAATAAATAGTATATTTAAAAAGGTTTAATATTAGTATATTTTTTAATATAATAGCTCTTATTAATAAAGATAAAGTTATATTTTAAGTGATATAGATAATAATTAACTATATACTAAACTAAGTTTAAGTAATATCTATACTTAATATTATTAGGCTAGCTATACTATTTAAGGTATAATATATAGAAGTATATATTAAACTAAAGAGGCTATTTAATAACTATATAGAGGATAATATATAAATAAGATATAAAGGTATATAGTTATATCTATTATATATTTAGTTCTATATATAAAAAATAAATAATAATAAGTAGTTACTATATAGACTAATATTATTATAAGGAGAGGTATAAGACTTATTTAAATAGATAGTAAAAGTAGCTAATAAGGGGATAGAGTATTAAATATAAGAGAAGCTAAAATATATAGCACTTAATATACTTATTAATATATTAAACTACTAGCTAAAAGGTAGAGACTATAGTAGTACTCTTCTTAGCGCTCTTATAGTAATAAGTATTACTAAAAATAGTAGCTAGGTTTAAATTATAAACTATATAATAAAATACTTAGCTATAGTTAAAGTAGTATATATACTAATAATCTATTAAGTATATATTAAGTATTATAATAAGGTTATTAAGCTAAAAATATTTTTAAAGAAGGATAAAGCTAAAGATATAGTATAGAGTTTATTCTAATATATATAAGTAAAAGTGTAGTAGTTTATAATATAGATAATAAGTAATAAAGATATAAAGCTAATATTAATAAACTAAATTCTTAAGATATAGATATATAAGATATATATCTAATATAATATAGCAGTAGCTAGTATTATTAATTAAGTTAGTAATTATATATTATATAGATAGGTATAATTTATAATAAAGTAGTTATTAAATATACTATATAAGCTAGTTTAAGAGATATAAGAGCTACTTATAAAGCTAATAGTAATAGAGGATTTAGGTTTAGTAGATAGTTTAAAAAGTAATATCTAGTTATAGCTATTAGCTATCCTATAGTTATTAATTAAAGATAACTATAGTAAGATAAAGCTTAAGTATTTATTTCTTATTAATAACTATAATAGCTAGGTTTTTACTAAGAATAGCTAGCTATTTATATAGCTAGTATAGTTACTTACTACTATAGAATCACTTAAGGTTATAAGGGTTAGGTTTTAAGGAAAATTCTAAAATATTAAATACTTAAAACTTAAGTATTTATATAAAATACTTATCTCTTATTAATATTAATAATTAAATATTTTTTTAATAAAAATATAATAGAGTATATTAATAAATTAATATTATTTCTCTATTTAAATAAGGTATAATATATCTAATTATAAGATATCTTAAGATTTATAAAAGTTTACTTATTCTTTAATTATTAAAAGTAATTAAAATAGTATACTCTATACTTAAGTCTTATCTTTTAATCACTAAAAGTAACCTAAATATTATACTCTATACCTAAGTCCTATCTTTTAATTACTAAAAGTAACCTAAATATTACACTCTATACCTAAGTCCTATCTTTTAATTACTAAAAGTAACCTAAATATTGCACTTTATACTTAAGACCTATCTTTTAATTACTAAAAGCGACCTAAATATTATACTTTATACTTAAGACCTATCTTTTAATTACTAAAAATAACCTAAATATTATACTCTATACCTAAGTCCTATCTTTTAATTACTAAAAGCGACCTAAATATTATACTTTATACTTAAGTCTTATCTTTTAATTACTAAAAATAACCTAAATATTATACTTTATACCTAAATCCTATCTTTTAATTACCTTCCTTCCTCTTATTACTCCTCTTATTTAACCTCTATAATATCTCTCTCCTTAATACCTCTTATAAATGCTAATAATAGTAAATCTAATACCTCTTTTTTTCTTTTTCCCTCTTATATCTACTATAAAGCTTATATTATTTTTAGGTTCTTCTTAACTTTAATCCTATTTATAATACTTTCCTTTACTATTTTATAAAGATCTTATAAAAAAGGTAATCTTTCTACTAAAGCTTAAAAGACTAACTATATCTTTTTCCTCTTTTAAGACCTAAAAGTCTTATAGTCCTTTCTACCTTTTAACTGTTTATACTATAACTTAATATTCTTAGGTAAAAACACTAGAACGCCTAAACTAAGAACTTTAATAAGAATTCTAAGTATAGTAAACTTATAAATTAAGTCTATAAACTTCTTTCCCTCTCCTAAGCTAAGCTCTTTTGTAAAATAGGTAGCTAAGTAGCTATCTACTCCTTTCCTTTATTAGGTATTAAACCTTTCTCTTTTTAAGAAGTTTTATAGCCTAAGTAATTTAAGCCTCCTCTCTTAGTAAATACCTCTTAACTTTATCTACCTCTTCTATAGCTTATATTACTATATATAGATCTATATCTAGGTAGTAGCTATCTTTATACTTACTAATTTATTAATAATACCCCTCTATTACTTTATAAAAGAAGCTAGTTATAAGTGTTTAGCTCTATTAAGCTTCTCAGCTAATCCTTTAGCCTTCTATACTATATTATATAGTGAGGAGGTAGCTTTAGTATTATATTTAGCTAGTAAGTAATATAATTAATCTTTAGATATAGTTCTAAATATTTAATAGAATATAAGCTCCCTAATATAATAATAGTTATCCTCTAACACTTTAATCTTATCTTTCTCTCCTAGCTCTTTTATAATATCTTAGAATATAGCCTAAAACTAAGATATTCTCTCTAACTTATCTTTCTCTTATACTTAAATCCTAAGGGCTTTAAACGTCCTAGAGGCTTATAAAGTCAGTTATAATTATTTAGATAGTTTCCTTAGTAGGGAAGATTAGCCCCTAGTTTCTTCCTCCTCTACTACCCTAGTTATCCTATTATTAAATAGTTTATCTCTTTTTAGAACCTTATTAGGCCTATTATCTATATTATTTAAATATATATTATTATATTGCTATTTAGAGTTTATAAGCTTATCCACTATAGATATATTAGTAGAGTTAGCTATATTATTATCTTATTAAAGCTTAAGGCTATTCTTTTAATAACCTTTAATAATTCTTTAGACCTAACCTTCTAAATATTATATATAAGAAAAGTGAGGAAGATATAACTAGTAAATCACTTACGAATAATATCCTAACTACACCTTAAACTCTCTAAGAGTATTACTAACTTCATAATATAAACTATATACTTATTTATCTTCATCTAGCGTTCTAAGTCCTATTTAAATCTAATAATAAACTAGTAGAAATGCTTGCTCTCTTATATAGCATTTAATAATATAGCTTTTATTTATAGAGATAGCTTAATTATCATAATAGCTTGCTAACTCTTACCTAGTAATACTAGCTGCAGCTTTATTAATAATTAAGCCTTCTTAAGGTGTTATTAACTATTAAATATAATATTATTAAAATAGATAGCTTTCTATTTTAATACTATCTTTAATAAATTATTAAAATAGGCTAAATCTAAAGAGACTAAATTATTAAGAGAAAATAGAGTAAGGTGTTAACATAGCAGGCGTCCTAACTCTTATAATATATCTATATTCTCTAAACTGCTTATTATACTTAAAATAATATTCTAATATATATTAAGATTTAGCCCTATTTAAGATTTATAAAAGGTAGAATACTCCCTATATATAATTTTATAAATCTCAAATAGCTAATATTTTAGATCTATTAACTAAAATGCATAACTTTAACTATTACTAAATCTAAATTAATATCTAAAACACTAACTACTTATAACTTATAATAGCTTACAAAATAATACCTTTAAACCTATTACATAATAAACTAATACTAATAACATTCTATACTAATATAAAGGCTTTATACTAATCTAATTAAGGGATATAATAAGACGTAAGAGGTGATATAAATATCTATAGCTTAAAGCTAAAGTTAAGGAATAAAAAGGTAGTATGAAGAGATATTTATCTATTAATAACTAGATAAAAGCTATATATAATACGCTAAGCCTTCCTATAATACTATTAAGCTATAAATAGAACGCTATATAAGATAAAATATAAGTATTTATATTTAAAAAAGATTAATAATTTATCTAAAGTGTAAATATAGATATAAATTAATAAACTAATATTTAAGCCTTTAGCTTAGTATAAAGTGAATAAGTATATTACTACCTCACTATATATAGTTTAATTCCATTATACCTAAAACTCTATACTTAATACGCATACTATCGCAAAATAGCTTATCCTACCTCTAATGCTAAGCTTATTAATAATATAGCTATAATTAACTAGTTAAAGCAGCTACTTAATAATTTCAACAAAAAAACCACATAGTATAGCAACTACTTAACTAAAAGTATTAGAAGTACTAAAGAAAATAATATCAGCAACAGCAAGAAAATAGACCAAAACAACCTTAACTCTACCTTAAGCCTATTTAACGAGAATAATAAAACAGATAATAATATAGATAATATTAGCAGACTTTCTACTATAGCGCCCTTAATTACTCCTATAATAAAACTAGAAGACCTATTAACCTATATTAATAAGTAGTTTTTAGCTACTTAGGTTAAAAATAAGATAATAACCTTATAATCCCACCTTATATAAAGGATTATTACTATTACTTAGCTTAATCTTATTTTATATAGAAGCCACTCTATATTAAGAGATAAGACCTAATTAAATAATAGGGGATACTACTTTAACTTAATAGATAATAGTATTTATAGCTTAGATAGTATCCTAAAGGAGATAAATAATAATACTAAATAGATAAAAGATACTAAAGACCTCAGCATAAAGTAGAAAGATAAGTTAGCCTATATATAGAAATAATTTCCCTATTATAGCATACTACTAAAAGTAAAAGTTCTTAAAGCTATTACTTATAGTTAGAGTCTATACTATAACTCTCCCTATTAAGAGGTATTATTAAATATAGATTATAACCCTACTACTTAAATCTATCATATTAAGTTTAATATTAATAGCTTCCTTAATATTATCTTAAATATTACAGCCTTCTATAACTCTATTAAATATACGCTAATTCGCTAGTCTACGAGAAAGCTAAATAGAAATATCTATATTCCCTACCTAATAATAAACCTAGAGAATAATATACTTAAAAATATACTACTTTATAAGATCCCTCACACCTATTTCAGATTAATCTAAAGATAGACAATATATATCTTTTTCTTAGGTATATATTAGTGCATAAGGTTACACCTTAGTAGCCTATATAGCCTAACTTAGTTAAGAGATAAGGAGCACTATATATTTTATAATAAGATTATAATCCTAAGCGTTAAGTAGGCATTTATAGAATTAATAATAAACTATTTTACTCTATTATACTATAATATCTTTAATAAGGTTATATTCTCTTAGAAACGATTTATACATAGTACGCCTCCTCCTTATAGGTTTTCCCTCTTATTATCTCACCTCTAGTAGCTAAGTGTAAACCTTAAGTTAATAATAGCTAACTTACTATAGGCATTAAACAGTAAGAAGTCTAATAGTCCTAATAAGGTTAGTATATTAATACTTAAGGACTTCTTCTTCCTTCTTAATACTAAAAACACTAAAATCTAATATAGAGGTATAAGTAATACCTAATCCTACCTTACTAACTTCTAGGATAAATAATATAATATTATCAGCCTAATATATAGATCTAATATTAAGAATCTATAGCTTATTAATCTAATAATTAAATAGTCTCTAAGTGGAGGTGAGGAAGCTACTATACTCCTTATATATAGGTGTTACTAGGTTAATACCCTTAGGTTTCTCTATAGTAAAGTTAAGCCTACTTTACTAAATACCCTCCTACTTAAGTAGTTTATACTATATAATAATAAGATCAGTAGAGACTAGCACTACTACTATAACGTTAATCTCCTTTAAGACTCTATTAGCGCTACTATAGAGCTTAGATTATTATATTATAGCTTTAGCCTCTACTACTTCTAGAGCTATACTATAGGTAAAGAGGTCTTAGATACTACTAGCGTGAAGCTTTATATTAATAATATTCTGCTCTATAGTAGCTACTTAGATAGCCTTATAGTGAGGATAATTTCTAAATCCTCTAAGCTAGTTATATCTTATAACTAGTTTGATAATATCTTAACTAAATCTTATTATTTCTTCTATAAATCTATTACTTTAAATAATAGATGCTACTTCTTATAGTAAGTAGAGTAGCAGTATATAAGTACCTTAGTATAATATATTACTGCTAAGGATACTAACTAGATCGCTTAGGATGATTTCACTATACTAAACCTAGCCCTAACACTATAAGCCTTACTACTATAAGCTTTATCACTATAAGCCTTATCACTACAGGCCTTATTACTAAAAGCCTTATCACTATAAGCCTTATTACTATAGGCCCTATCACTATAGGCCTTATCACTATAAGCCTTATCACTATAGGCTTTATCACTATAAGCCTTATCACTACAGGCTTTATTACTATAAGCCTCTATTAGGAAACTAAAGCCTATTAGTAATACTATATTCTTCTATATAAGGTTTAAGATATATTAGCACTTTATTCTCTACGCTATTAAATTCTATATATATATAATAAATCTTATTACTATTAACTATTAAAGTAACACCTCACCTCTAACTACTTCCCTCTTCTATGCTATAATAATAATACTTATATAGTCCTTTATTAACTCTATTAGTCTCTATTTCTACTATATCCTCTTCAGCTCTAACTAGATCCCTATAGCCTTAGGGCCTATGCTGCCTAACTATAGGTTAGAGTAGAAAAAAGGCTTAAGCCTCTTAGTAATTATTAAAAATTAAAGCTTTAGCTACCTCCCTATAAAACTTATTAACTAGAAAACCTTCTGCCTATACTATAGTATAAAATCTAACTTTAGTATTTTAAGATTAATAATATCTACTACTAAGAATAAATTCCTTATAATTAAGGATTCTCTAGAGAGCTTTTTCTCCCTCCTCTTATACCTCTTAGAGAGCAATAGCTAAAGCACTAAGATTAAGGTTATACTTATCTTTATCTCCTACTTTATCCTCTATTAGTACTATAAAGCTGCACTAAAGAGTATAGTTTTTAGAAATAAAACTAAGGAGTAGTAGGAATATATTAATTTAGATATTATCCCTTTTATGTTCTTAGCCTTAAAACACTATATTACTAAATATAGCTAGTATATAGTGAAATCTAGATTAAACTAGATAATAAAGTAGAGGATGCTTAATAGCTTCTAGTAATTTACTTAGGAAGACCTCCCCTTTAATCCTAATATTAGCTATATGTAATTATAACTATAGTTAACCTTTAAAGATAATAACTAGTAATACTTCTAGTGTAGTATATATAAGGCTATTACTGCTAAGGTTTAAAGGGCCTTAAAGGGTAGCTCTAACTAGCTTGCTATATTTAAAGTGAGGTATAAGTAATACTTCTTTACCTACTATACTACCTTCCCTTACCCTACTAAGAATAGTAGTCTTTATAAGCTAAGTAATACTAAAAATATATAAGCCCTTTAGTATATTATTATTAACCCCTATAGTAAGCTAATCCTAAATATAAATCTGTGAGAAGAACTTAAGACTATAGCTAAGCTAATACTTATAGCCTACTATAATATATAAACAGCTAATAATATTTAATATTTAGTTAATACTACTTAGTAACTAAAGTGCCTATTAGTTCTTATACTAGGAACACTAGTATAAGACTTAATTATATATAAAGGATTACTTAAGTAAGGGAGCACCTAGCTAAAAGATACCTAGCTAAGTAATAGCTTTAGCTAGGAATATAATTAGTAACCTTTAGCTTAGCTTATAGCTACCTCACCTTAGCTAGGGGGGAATATTATAAAATAATACCTTAATATAAAGTATATACCTTATAGCTAAAGAACTTAGAGATAAAAAAGGATTTCACTATCTAAAGCTCCTAAGTTATAATATAACCTCTAAAGTTTATAGTAACTATATCTCTAGATAGCTATTTAGATAATAACTACTATATACCTTATATAAATATACTATTTATTTACTTTATAATAAGATAACTTTTAAATATAATAATATTATAACTTATTCTGCTCTAAGTTATAGAGTTAGATATACCCCTTATGAGGTATGTATTATAACAGTTTCTATACCTACCTACTCTTAAATTTCCTTAAGGGCAATTCTTCTATGTATTAGTCCCCCGCTAAAGCCCTAACCTCAGCTATAATAGCTAACTTAACAATTCCTTTTTATAAAGAAGATAGTATTATAACACTCAAAATATAGCTAAAGGCCTATTTAAGATTTATAAAACCTACAGCTATAAGTTTTATAAATCTTAAATAGGTCTATAGATAGTGAAGGTAGATAATATAGATGTTAGAAATAACTTAAGGTAGCTTATATAAATTATATTAGTTAGACTGAAGTAATAATATAACCACTCTGCCTTATATATTTAAATATAAATTTTATTATGCTTAATAGGAGACTTTTAGATAAACAGTCTAGCCTAATAGTTATAGTAAATATATATTAGTCTAAAGGTAAATAGTGCTATAGTTAAATATAATTAATATATAGAGGGGTAATCCTAAAGTAGATTAATAATATAGGTAGATATTACTAGTAGGATAATTAAGTGGCTGCTAAGCGAAGAGCTAGTAATATTAAAAAGAAAAGCTAAGAGGGATTAAAACTATTAGTACTAAGCTAAACAAAATGTGTTAATAGGAAATATAGTCTATTAGTATAGCTGGAAGGATATAGCCTAAATTATAGACCTTATATGAACATTAATAATAAGATTATAAGCTATACCTATATAGCGTATAATACGCTTAAGGATGTAATCTTATATCTAATAATAGTATTATCTAATATAAAGTTAAAAAATAAGAATAAGATATATATTACAATAAGGTGCTTTTACTTATAAATTATTTAGTAGTTTTTAGTATTATTTAAATTATCACCTAAGCTAAAAAATAAATAGAGGTTAATAATAATAAATATAATATAAAAAAAATAGCATACTATTAATAAAGCTAAGTTATATATAATAAGCACTACTATTCTCCCTTTATAATAGATAATCTACCTGCTATAAAGCACCTCTATCTATAACCTATAACTATCTTACTATATCTTATATTAAATAACTTTAGGGCCTTAGCTTTACTCCTTATTCTGCTAATCTTTAGCTTTAATCTTATAAGGGATATACCTACTACTCCTATACTTTATTATAGCTACTTACTCCCTTATTTAAGATTTATAAAACCTACTAGCTTATTAGGTATAAACTACTATTATATAGATTATAAGGTTATATTAGGTATTTAACGCAAAGTGCTAAACATAAAATAAGGTTAACTCTAGTAATAATTTATATACTATCTATTACGACTATAGGTGATTACATACGCTTTTATAAAACCTTATACACCTCTCTACCCCCCTACTAGTATTTATAAAACCCTATTAATAATCTTAGTAAGTTAGCTGCTTTTATAAATCTTAAATACCCTTTCTTAATACTTCTTTACGCTTTTATAAATCTTAAATACCCTAAGTTTCTTAATATTAACTATATATAAAGATAAGTATAACGTAATAATACTAGTAGATACTTATAGTAGGATAAAGTAAAAGCTAGTTACTACTAATAGACCTAAAGTTAAGAAGAAAGTAAAGCATATAAATATAAGTGATAATAAGGTTACTAAGCCTGTTAATAGTGAAGGTGAAGAGGAAGATAATCTTATATCTGAGGATAAGACTCCTAATAATTCTCTATATATACGCTTTAATAGTTTTAGTATAGCTCCTAATAGCGCTAATAAGGCTAAATTTAATTATCTAAACGTTAAGGCTAGTATTATCCCTAAGTAGAGTTACCTTTTATCCTCTTAGTCTTTTACGCTTATACCTTCTAATAAGTTGAAATAGATAAAGGAAGATATAAAGGTAGTATTAAACGCTACTAATTAGATTAAATAAGAGTAGTATTTTAGCTTCCTTCCTAATATAGCTACCTATAAGAAGGATTATATCGCTAAGGGTAATTATATTATATATAATTAGAGACCTTATAAGTTATTAGAGGGTAAGTATAAGAAGCTTATTACTTTTTACTGTAAGGTAGGTATAAATATAAAGAAGAGACTATTTAAGTATATGCTCTTAGGTGTAAGAATACTTATAGAGAAGGATACTTTTATAAAGTTTTATTCTAACTTTATCCTACTATACCTTAGTATTAATAAACCTCATAAGTTAATAGAGTTTTTAGATATAAGCAGTATATTATTTATAGCCTATTTAAGATTTATAAAACCTACCTACTTTAGTTTTATAAATCTTAAATAGGCTACTACTACTATCTCTTTAAAGACCTTATTACTAATATAAATAGTAGCCTATATCACCTAAAACTTCCTCTACCTATTCACTATCCTAGCTATTAAAGGCTTATATAGCTATAAAGGCCCCTATAAGAATAGTAACTTATAGATTACTAGTTTACTAAGTATAAAAGTAGTATTTAATTATATTAAGAGGTTAGAAAAGTTAACTAATAACGCTCTTAAGATAAGCTTTATATCCCTTAAGACTTACCTATTAGTCCTTATCTTAAGGCGCCCTAAGAACACTATAGTTTCACTAATAGATTAGTATACCTATACGTATAAGGATATTAACTAGGATATAACGTTTATTATATATATATAGTCTATTATAATCTATTTCCCTAATATCTTTAAGGAATAGAAAGGTAATAAGAACATACTAAGGCTACTTAAGGATATTAGCTACTTTATATAGAACTACTCCTATAAGGATTAGATAAGAGTATTCTTTATATTTTTATTATTTATCTACTACTACTATACCTATAATATCTCTACCTAAGAGAAGAAGATAATATCTAGCTTAGATTTAGTATCTTAAGCTAGATATTTTAATTTAACTATATCCTTAGAGGAGGGAGAAGAGGTAATATCTAAAGATTAATACTTTACCTTAATATTAGCTGAGATAGAGGAGATAATAAGAGTAGAGGATAATAAAGAGTATAAGTCTAAAAGTGAGGAGGAGGTATATAAGAGGTTTTAGATAGACCTTATAGTATTCTAAAGCGCTAAGCTACTTCACTAGTATAATAAGATTTACTCACTATTACTCTTAATAGCTTAGATTAAGACGCTTTAATAAAGTATTTAGGTAGATAAGTAGTATAAAGTCTTCTCTCTATTCTAGCCTAATATAAAGATTAAGTCTAGTGTAAAAGAGAAAGGTCTAGCTATAAAGGTAACTATACTTATAACTACTAAAGAGGATATCTTACTTAGATAGGCTGCTACTTACTTAAACTCCTAGAAGGTCTAAAGTTTTTAACTTATATTACTAAATATTAGTATAAAAGACCTTAAGCTTTTAGCTATTTCAGTTAGAAAGAGTATAGAGATAATTTACTATATAATTATAAGCAAAGATATAGCTAAGTCTACAGAGGCTAGGCATAATGCTAGTAACAGCCTTAGCTAGTAGGAAGAAGTGACTAAGCAGGTAGAGTCCTATAAGCTGATAGGAGGTAACCTGCTATAGAAAACTAACTTAGAGGCTATTATTAAGGAGTTTAAGATTACCTTATTTAGCACTACTTAAGATAAACTCTCTATCTTATTAGTAAACTTAGACTTCTATTTAAAACCCTACTAGATTGTTAGTAAGTTTATATATATAGGCCTATTTAAGATTTATAAAACCTACTTAGCTTGCTTTTATAAATCTTAAATAGGCCTGCCTTTTAATCTTCAGTTTGCTTTTATAAATCTTAAATTGCTAATATATATTTATAGATACTAATTAGCTGATAGATTAGGCTGTATAAGTTATTTAAGCTAGTATTATTGCTAGTGACTGTGGAATTAGAAAAACCCTTACCTCTATATATAAGCTTGCTGAGATAATTAAGAGGTTTAAGTTAATTAACTATAGCGTTGCTAGGGTGAAATACCTTCTATCTTATATTATTATGCTAGCGTTAGTACTTAATTAGATATTTAAGGTTATATATAAACTCTTTTCTAAACACTTCTAAGTCTATACCTTTTACTAGATGAATGCTACTACACTAAAGCATTAGAGCAGATATATTATTAATAACGCTAACTATCTTATATCCTTAATAAAACAGCTAGGGGAAAAAAGTAATAACTCTAGCTTAATAGACTACTTGATCCTAATATCTTACTCTACTAATAACTATTAGCTGAGAATAAGCGTTATAGAACCTATGCTAGAAGATAAAGCTAAAGGTGTTAATTTAGAGGATGAGGAGGTAGAGGATTAGATAAAGTTTAACCTACTATACTTGCTTAAGTTTTTCAGTCTTATTGCTAATAAAGGCTATATTATTAAGAACTTATAGGTGTTAGCTTATATTATTACTAAGAAGATAGTTAGATAATTCTTTTAGATTATAATAGTAACCTTAATAGTTAGTAGTATCTAAGATCTAAAAGGTTATCTTAGCTCTATATAGAACTCTACCTTTAGGTATAAGACGGCTGAATTAGTAGACACTAAGTTGCTAGATATTATTTATAGTAATGAATATGTTTTAGCGTTTTAGGCGTAGGATAAGGAGGCTATAATGCAGTTAGGTATGCCCTTTAAAAGCCTAATAGGTTTATTAGAGGTAGTAGAGGCCTAAGCGTAGGCAGCTAAAACTATAACACCTAAGCTTACTACCTTATAGAAGGCTTAATATGAGGAATACCACTTTATAATAGAGAATAGTATCCCTATCTACTTACTAAACCTAAAGAACTTTTAGGTATATAGAGTTAAGTATAATTAGGACGTTAAGTTTACCTTAACTGCTATAAAGAACGCTCTACCTCTAATCTAAATCTATTAGGGTATACTTACGCCTATAGTTCTACCTGATAGTTTTACTACCTACCTTAGTAAATTAATACCTATATATAATATTAAGATAGTTAAACTAGCGTATATCTCTTTAGTAGATATCTACACCCTTAAGGCCCTTATTAATAAGTATAGTAATAATATCTAGCTTCTAATAGAGTAGAACGTTAAGCTGATAGTTAGAGGATCTAGTAATATTAACTAATATAATAAGCTAAAAGTTAACTTAGCAGTAATATATAATATATCTTTAGTTAGCACTAATTTATATTTTACCTTATTAGTGAACCCTATGTAGCAACTAGCTTATATAACAATAGATGCTGCTGCAGCTTTAAAGCTTTAGTCTTTAGGTAGTGCTAACTTAAGTATTTAGGCTTATAAGATAAAAGAGAACGAATAGGCTTACTTAGATAAGCTTATAGTAGTATAGCGTAGTTCTAGCTAAGAGCTAGTAAGTAATATAGATAATAAGCTAAAAATATTATCTTAGTATTAGCGTAAATAATAAGCTAAGGCTAACCTAAAGGTATAGGTAACTAGAGAGGTGAAGGAGGTTAATAATATTATTTCTAAGGATATTATAAATAGGCTATAGTACTACTACTTTATAACCTAAATAGACCTTATAATTAGGTGCCCTACTAACCTTATCACCCTCGTAAGGTATATTATCTTAAAGTTGCTAAAATTAGCGTAATACTTATAGTATATACTTAAGCTTATAAGAGAGGGTAAGTAGTGTCTCCTCTATATTATTAACCCCCTCACTACTATATAAGTTTTTCCTCACCTATTAGGCCTATTTAAGATTTATAAAATAAGTTTTATAAATCTTAAATAGGCTTAATTTATAACTACTGCTTAATAAAGATCTAACTAAGTAATTATAAGGTGTTAAGTGCTTTCCTTAAGCTTTATAGCGTTAAAACCCTATTAGTTTAATTAAGTTATAATCAGACTGAATGTAATAAGATAATTAATAATTTTAATAATCCTAATTCTAAAGTAAAGGCTATAATAATATTATCTTTATTAGTAGTATTTAGTATTAATTACTATAATATATATTATTACAGCGTTATCCTTAAGAATTATCTAAACTTTAGCCTTTAGTATTAAGTGATTAGACGCCTTTAGTGCCTTAAGCAGAAGCATGAGGTGCATTAGAAAATCCTATAGACCTAAGGTACCTATAACCTATAGGTTAAGACTAGGAACCTACGCGCATATATAGGCATAATAGAGGCTGAGGCAGCCTTAGATCTCTAGATTAAAGGCATAATAAGAACTATTTATATATTTAAAATTCTTTATATATATATTAGGGCTAACTATAACTACTACTTCTATATATAGCACTTATAAAACTATTTCACTAGGGAGGAGGTGAGGAAAGAGAGCTACTTCTTCTCTATAATAGCTTAATAGCTTATAGAGCACTTAGAGGATACTGAGGAGGTTAATACTATAAGTAGTATTACTATCTAGTAGAACGCTATAATACTTATAACTTAGGAAATTATTACTAGCTAGGCTAAGCCCCTCTTAGCTAAGGATAGCACTTTATTTAATTACTTTATAGTAGTTAATCTACACCTCTTAGACCTTAAGGAGAGAGAGGAGCTCTTTTAGGTTATAGGTATTAAGGAGATAGTAACTCTAAAGAAGAAGAAGGGGAAGGTTAACTTAATAAATCCTTTTAACTAGAAGACCCTCTTAGCTACTAAAAGCTATAATAAGCACTAGCTAGAGAGCATAATTTAATAGATAGGTATATAGTAGGTATAGATATTAGGATAGTAAATAGTAGATATAGCTAAGCAGATTTAGTAGATATAGATATTACTATAGTAAACAGTAGATATAATTAAAGAGACTTTTTATTCTTATAGGATAATTTTAAGCTTAATCCTTTAATAATTAGCTTTTTAAACTTTAGTCCTTTTAAGTGATATACTTATTTAAGATTTATAATAGCGTATTACTCTTTATAAATCTTAAATAGCATCTCTAAAGCTATCTAATAAGTTATTTTTATAGCTTAAATCTAATCTAAGAGGTAATAGTAGATTAATAAAAGGCTTTAGAAGTTATATAACTAAGAATTATTTAGTAATAAACTGAGGGCGATTAGGGTGCTAAGGCTATATAGCTGTTAAAGGGTGACTTATATAAAGCGTTACTATATTTATAGAGAACTAGTATTATTAGAAAGTGCGCCTTTATTATTAATAGGTAATACTATAATGTAGTAGTTAGTTATAGAGTAGTTATAGGTAAATATTATCTAGAAATCTCTAGCTATCTTTAGCTATAAATAGAAGATTTATATAAATTACTGCTTTTATAATTAAGTCTTAATATTAAGACCTATCTGCTCTATTACTAACTTTAAGAGGATTAAAGCTAAGTGCTAACTAACTAGGGGAGTTATAATATATTACAGGTAGGTAGGTAATTTAGCCTCCTTATAGGGAGCTTAATAAATAAGATAATATTATTACTTAGTAAGGGAACTAAGTAGCTAGGTATTATTAAGGGTTAAATAGTGAGGATTAACTATCTTAAGGATTAGGATATTACTTAGAATAGAATATCTAGTTATTAATATTTATATTTTAATTAATATATTTTCTAAAGCAATAATATCTACCTCTAAGAATACTAAGAGAATTATATTTAACTTATAGGACGCCCTTAATATTATAATTACTAATATTAAGAGCTTTACCTCTTAGGTAGTAATTTAATATGCCTAATATGCTATACTTTACTATTACCCTAATAGATAGGAAATATATTATATTAATATATTTCTATTATTAGTATAAGTCTAAGAAGCTTATAACTTCCTCTTTAATAAGGAGAATACAGCTTAGTTATTCTAGGTGTAATACTTATATTATACCTTTTTATTCTATCCTAAGCTAGAACGTAGTAATCTTAAGGTTTTTAACTTAGCTATATACTTTAATACTAGGAGGATAACTAAATAAGGTAATACTACCTTAATAAGTGTTGCTATTAGCTATAAGCTTAACTTAGATAACTAATACCTCCTCTCTAGGTTATTTTAGAACTTAGTAGATATTAACTCCTACTAGTAACTTAGTAGATCTTATTAGAATCTTATTAAGATTCCTAATTAGGATAATATAATAGATATTATTAATAACTTTAAGGCTGTTATTATAATTAATAATAATAATAAACTAGTAGATTAAGTTGTAAACGCCTTAAGTAATGCTAAAGCTTTTATTAGGTAGCCTATATACCTCTTATATATCCCTAAGTTAGAGAGGTTTATTATTCTTAAGAGCTTTATATAGGTAGGATACTTTATTAAGAAAGTAAAGAATATTTTAAGTAATAACTAAGGTATACCTTTATAATACTATTAGTCTAAAGTGAATATTAAATTTAATAAGATTAAACTAAATGAGAAGTTTGCTTAGTATAAAAGTAATAATAACCTATATCATGAGGTCTTATAACTTATTAGCCTTAGAGATAATAATTTAGAGCTTATTAGTTAGGTTTAAGATTAAGGCTTTCTTCTATAGAAGTAATAACAAACTAAGTAGTTAGGTCTAAAAAAAATATAAAATAGGCTTAGTTATAGTTATTCTTATTATTTGCTATTTATTATATTATCTTTATATAAAGATAGAATTATTAGTTATATTACCTTACCTATAAGTAGCTATAAACTAATATTAAGATATAGCGCTAATACTATTATATAGCTAATAGTAATAGGTATTAATCTTTAAAAGAGCAACTAAGTATAGCTAGCCTATAATATAGCTATAATAGCAGAGGTAGTATAAGCTAAGCTATATATAGAGGGGGTAGCATATAGAGGTCTACTACTTCTAATAGGTTAACTAATAGAATAGCTAGGAGTAGTATTAATCTTATATTATTACTTACTTATTGCTTTTTAGCGTTAGCTAGTCTAAGTCTATAGGTATTAAGATTCTAGCAGTCATTCTTTGCTGCGTAGTTTTCTGCTGTCATCCTATACTCTTATCCTATTATTATTTATAGCCTCATTTTTAGGGAACTTTATATAAAACACTATATAATATAAACTAAGTATATTAAGCCTTCCTAGCCTTCTTAGTTACAGAACCTAAGGGGGCGTTAGGCTGCAATAGGTATTTTGCTATATAGCATATAAAATAGACCAAACTATACTAAATTAAATTATAAGAAACTAATTATAAACTATGCGCACTTAGCAAAATCTTTAATTAGCTGCGCACACTTAGCCTTATCACCCTCAGGCGCTATATACTATATAATCTCCCACTTAGACATTAGCTTACTAATACCTCAACTGCTGTTAATTATTATAGTCCCAGCAGTATTTAAATATATAACTATATAATAGAGATGTAAAGTATATATCTAATACCTCTACAGTAGTTAATATATCTATAGATATATTACTAACCTAGCTAATACCTATATTATAGGGCAAGTTAAGACGGATTTTAATTAGGCTATTAAGAGGTAATATACTACTAAGAACTAAATAAGTGATATATTTATTACTAAGGAATAGAAGAAGAGACTTATAGTATAGCTTTATATATCTATCTAGTATATATTTTATATAGCTCTTAGTAGTATAAAAGTACGCTAAAAGGCTTTACAGCCTCTAGATACTAAAAATACATATGAAACGATAGTATAGTTTAAGCTATAGCGAATAAATATATAGGAATAGAGAAGCTGATAGACCTTATAATTAACTACATTAGGTAGATAACTAAGGTTTATAGTGCTTAATTTAGATGTGAAATATCTATAAATATAGTTAGTATTCATCACTATCAGGTTACCCTTAATAGGTCCTAGATTACTAGTTAGCTTAGGAATAAAACCACTCTATTAGGACTAAAACTAGCCTATCTAAGTAATAAGATAATAATATCTCTTATATTTCTAAACCTAATATCACTAGTAATTAGCACTTAGTAGGGGTAGATATTAGGCGATAGGTATTACTATTACTTATTAGTAGTAAAAAGTAAAAGTGTAAGTTATATCTAAGTAGTGTTTATAAGCCCCCTTATTCTCTATATATTCCTCTATTTAGAGAGAGGATAATAAACCTAAAGTCTTTAACTAAGCTACTCTATACTTATATAAGGCTAGCTGAACTATAGTATTACTCTATATTCTATTATTTGAAATTATACTATAATAAATAGGAGATAGCAGGCGAACCCTATAGATTATGTTAAGGTAAACCTTACTTAATTACAGAAGTAATATATATACCTCTAGTTAGCTATATATAAATATATCTAGTAGTAAGTAATCTATAGAGTATAACTATAGCTACTAAAATAATAGGAAAGATTTCTATCTCTTAGCGAATAGCAATAAGGTAATAAGCTATTTAGACCTAATAGTAGTGAGAGATAGATATAATACTACTAATTATAGGTAAGAGTAATAGTAGTTATTAAACCTAAGGGATAGTATTTATAATCCCTATTAGTCCTTATATATTTATACCTTAGAAGTAAAAGATAAGAGCAAAAAACCTATAATATCTACTATAAAATTAGTGTTACCTACTTAAAATTTAATTTCTCTAGGGGTATTATTACTAAGCTTAGATGAAGGTTATACTATTAATTTGAGAGAAAATATATAACTAATATATTTAGCTTATTTACTAGTAGAAGCTCTCACTAACTAGCGTTTTATATATATTATTAAGTTTTATCTATTAGTATTTTATAAATCTTAAATAGCCTCTTAGCCTCTTTTATTATATTAGATAGTAGTATACCTAGATTAAAGCTAACCTAGCCTCTATTTTAATACTATCTATTAGTATACCTCAAATAAGGTATTAATAATTTATTAAATTAAGTCTAAACCTATATCTCTAAACGCCTAACTAGTAGTCTATTCCTATATACTGCTTATTACCCCCTATAACTAAGCTATACCCCTAAAGTATAATCTGCTAAAGATACTAAGTTATCAGCTAACTAAGATATATATTAACTAGAGCACCTTATTCTAAACTTAAACTATACTTATATTAATAAAATAGGTATTTAGAACTATATCCTTAGGCTGAATAATAATAGATATAATATTAGGTATAATTTAGTTCTCCTTAGTGAGACTAACTACTTGCATTATAAGCTTACTATATAGTAAGAAATAGCTAAGTATAATAGGGATATTATCTTTATTTATTAAGGTATTATTATAATAGTCCTTAAGCTACTTAATAAAAATACTTAATAACTTAAGTAGCTTAGCGATATCTATTAGGTTAGCTATAGAGGGGAAAGTCTAAGTACTAGCTGTAAATTTAGACTTCTTAGTATTAGTGTTAGCCTTCTTAGTTCTAGAGGTGTTGCCCTTTTTAGTTCTAGTGTTACTAGCTTTATTAGTTTTAGGTTACTTTAGGTATAAGGCTAGGCGTAGTCTATAGGAACAGCTAGCTCCCCTCTTACCTTTAGTAGTAGAAGGTAAACCTTTACTATAAGAGTTATTAGAGCTGCTGTTACTTTAAACTTTATTATCCTTATAGTCTATATCTTAGTTAGACTTAGTATATACTTCTTAGAAGTTAGCGCTAAACTTCTATAAGTATAACTTAGAAGAAGGAGTAAACTCCTCTTAATAGATTTCCTCTAAGTTGCTATCCTCTTTATTAATACTAATAAATATACCTTTATTACTAATAGGAAAGGTAAGGTAGAATAGCTTAGCTGCTATTATAGCGTACTTTTAAATAGTAATATAATAAGTAAGCTTATTAATTCTATTACCACTTTAAAGTAGAAAGTCTCTTATTAGGTTTAGCTAAGTTATAGAGGGAAATATATTTTAGGTGTTTAAGTAATATTAGTGGAGTTTATTAGGGTAGCAGTATAGGCTTGCTGCCTGCTAGGCCTTTTAGATCTAATTAGTAGTGAAGTTAATATTCTTAGATGTAGTAGCAGGTAGTATAAGCTTAAGCATATATTAGATATTTATATCTAGAGGGCTATTATGCTTAGCTATCTTATAGGTATATCCTTTATATACCTATTAGTAAAAGCTAACTCCTTACTAAATAAAACTTCTCTATACCTTAAGTTGCTCTCTATACTTATAAATAAGCTTTACGATAGTATTTATATAGTTATTATAATTAAGCCTTTATTAATAAGGTTATAAATATATAAAACCTAAGATATAAGTGTGAGAGAGAGGATAGTGTTTACTATAGTAGAAAGCTTAAGAGCATATATCTAAAAAGTAAATATAAAAAGTTAGAGCAGCTATTTATAAGAAAGGAGTAGAGATAATAAGGGCTAGAAATTTTTATCTTACCTTTAGGAAAAGTGAAGTTATAATAGATATAAAAGGTATAACCCTCTATTAATAAAATTTATAATAGATTTAGAAACTATTATTAAGAGAGAGAGAGTTATAAAAGGAAAGTTAATAGATAACTATAATTTGCTTAAATTACTAAAATTAGTAATAGATTTAGAAACTATTATTAAGAGGGAGAGTTATAAAAGGAAAGTTAATAGATAACTATAATTAGCTTAAGTTAATAAAATTTATAATAGAATTAGAAGTCTTTATTAAGGGAGGAAGTTATAAAAAGGAGTTAATAGAAGCCTATAATTTATACTTATTAATAAAGTTTATAATAGAATTAGAAACTATTATTAAGGGAGAAGGCGTTATAAAAAGAAGTCTATAAGAGAGGTTTATAATAATATTAAGGTTAGTAAATTTATAATAAAAGAGGAAATAGGGATTAAGCGAGGGATTTACTAAGGATTATTAATAATAGTTTTAGAAATCCTAAGTTAAAAAAAGTAAATATATAAGTAGTAAGTGCTCTTACCTTCTAAATAATAAAAAGTTAAATCTACCTTAACTCCCTTTATACCTACTCATATAGTTAGAGAAAGAACTAAAAGGCATAATATATAATAATAATACCTTTATTCCTATAATATATTCTAGGATACTTATTTTATCCTAATTAAATAAAACTATAATTTTCTATAATAATATTAGATATAAGAACTATATTTCTAATAGCTATTTTATATCTAAATTATACCTCTAAGCTTAAGCTATTACTATCTGCTAAGCTATTGCTATCTGCTATACTAAAAACTAAAAAACTACTAGAAACTTATAATTAACCACAAAATATACTATTGCAGTCCTCTAGCTATACTAATAAAACTTTACTACTTTTATATAGGCTAGAGTTATAATAAGTTTTATTCTTTCCTACACCTAACTAACTAATAAGTATTATACTAGTCTATTATTATAGCACTATCACTAAAAGGATGTATAAGATAGAAGATGCTAGCTTTACTATATTTAATAGAATCTAATACTATATACTATAGGTTAAATATACTTTCACTAATAAATAGTATACTATTATAAATATTAATACTTTTAATATAACGCTTATTAAGGCTACTAAGATTTATAATAACTAAAAGAATATTAGAGAGCTACTATTAATTTATAAAGGGACTAATATTAATAAGTAGTATAACACTCCTAACGTAGAGATATTATATAAAAGTGTTCAGTTTGAGGCTAAAAAGCTAAGAAAAGTAGGGCGTTAATAATCACCCTAACGCTATTTATTAACCTTACCTTAAGAGGTATATACTAATTTACTATCTAGAGATAAAGAAGATAGTAATAAAGATATAACTATAGCTATAAGAACTAATATAAGAGGAAAGAAGGTTACTTTAGCGCTAGAGAATACTTAAAATTAATTTGCAGTAAAGTATATAGCATCTTTACTTAAGTAGTATAAAAACAATATATAAGTGATTAATACTACTATAGTAAGAATTAAAGAGGTATATATATAAGTATAGTCTTCGCAATCCTCTAATATTTCTGTTAGGTTCTAATTAATCATATTATATATCTCTCTAATTAAAGAGAGTAATAGGAAAATAAAGGATATTATTAACTAAAACACTAAAAAGGATAAGGAAAATCTACTTAATATTAAATTATTTATAAAATAGAAAATAGAGGAGGCACTTTAGCTATCTAAGCCTCCCCTACCCTTAAGAGTTAACACTAATAGTAGCCTAATACTAAAGACCTCTAGAATAGTGCTCAGTAAGCATAAAAATAATAACTAGTCTGTCTTTTCATAATAACTAGCAAAATTCCAGATTATAAGAGATTTAAGCTCTAATACTCCTATAATAGCCCTCCTAATAAGGTAGAAGTTATATACCTATAACCTTACCTATAATCTTAATAGACTAGTGAAATTCTTAACTAATATATTATCTAACTCCTAGTTAACCTCTATAGTTATAGAAAAGTTTAGTCTCTATATAGTATTATAAAACAGCTAGATTACTATAGGACTAAAAGCATTTATCAGAGCTCTCTAGATTTTCATCTAAGATAAGGTTGCTATGTATTTAGTATATAAGTATATTAGTATTAGTTTCCTAAAATAGATCCTATAAGATGTAAATTTCCCATACTTTTAGATCTTACTTTATCTTATACCTTCCTCTTCTAAAGTAGTATATAATAGTAAAGCTGATAGTAGTAGCTTACTAGATGTTAATAATCTACTTATATCTATCTAAAGGATACTTAGTAAAAAGCATATAGAGTAAGCTGAAGGATACTAGAAAAGGAATATAACTAAGCTTTAATAATATACTGCTATAATTATAATAATCACTAATCTAATTTATAAGGTAGGTAGTATTAAGCAGTAGCATAAGATTATAAATAATACTATTAATTAAGGTCTTAATTAGTAGAGGATATTAAGCATAATAACTAAGCTTAGTATTAGTAGTAGAGACCTCCCTAACCTTACTATTCCTATTAGATAACCTAATAATAAGTAGTAGGATAATAGATAATAAAGTAGTTTTACTCTCTAATTAATAGAGTTTAGTGTTTAATTATAGAAATAAACTAAGGATATATTTTACTATTAATTTAAAGATATTTTACTAATACACTAAGTAAGCAGCTATTTAAGATTTATAAAAATAAGAAACTATTTAAGATTTATAAAACAGAACGTCTATTATTAGTTTTAATTTTATAAATCTTAAATAGTATTACTTTCTAGTATTTTAGTGATAAAGTTATATATCTAAGTTAGAGTAGCTTAAGCTTAAGTAAAATCTCTATTCTTCTAGATTATTATTACTCTAATGCAATCTAGATCGCATAGAAGCTTATTATATAATCTGCTATATTACGTATAGTAGTAATAGGAGGCTATAGCCTTAAGTGAAGGCATTATAATATTCACTAGTAGTAGATTTTATACTTTAAATGTTATAAATAGTATATATCTCACTTCTTTATACTTTAAGATGTCTCAGGTTATTTCTTTTAAATCTTTAACGCCTCAGTCTTTAGTTTTATTCTATTAAACATATTACTATTAATATAGCCCCCTATATAATTAAATATAAGGGCGCTTATAGCTATAAGTTTTCTTATCTATACTACTTAAAGGTAAACTATAGTAATAGCTCTAACGTTAGTATCTCCCTATCTATTAACTTTCTTAGCTAACTATATCCTAAGATTTATTATAATTGCTAGGGATAGAGGGATGCTGTTAAAACTGATATTACGCCTACTATACCTCTCAATTCCACTACAGATGCCTGTAGTTATAACGCTACAGCTGAACGCCTTTATTAGGATGCTTAACAGTTAACTATTAAATTCTATATAGTGAGAATAATATTAACCTATAGTAACTGCTTATTAAGCGTTACTAATATATTTATTAGGACTAAAACCTAACCTCTTCTAACTTTACACTTAAACGCTCTAAAGCTCTAGTCTCCTAACGCTAAAGTCCTCCTCACCTTATAGCTTACTAGCAGAAGAGCACTACTAATATATCTAAAGAAATAAATATAGCTAATACTTAGTTTACACTCTAAAAAACTAATACGCTTCCTACTATTAGTGCTACTAAGGAGGTTAAAGCAGCTCCTACTAATAGCTATATATTTAGTACTTCTGAGGTAAACTTTTAACCTATAATATATATTAGTATTAAGAGAACTAACTAATATATATCTAGGAATGCTATTAAGACTGCTTTATTCCTAACTATTACTAATATTAAGCTGCAGTTAATAAGACTCCTTAGCCCCACATAATTATGCTGCTATATAAGTATAATAGCTCTAAAGAGTAAAGTGGAGTAACATTAGGAATAAAGAGGGTAGAAATAATCTCCACTTAGTTCAGAAAAGAATAAGACCGTTTAGAATATAAAGCCTAAGATTTAGTAGTACTATAAATTTAATATATAATTTGTTTTTATATTCCTAGAAATAAAAGGAAAAACACTATTTATAATTTTATAAATATCCTATAATAATAAACTAAGAAGTAAGCTTAGAATTAATATTACTATAATATTAATACTCTAACACTATGAATCTAACACTATAATTCTAATACTATAAATCTAACACTATAAATCTAACACTATAATTCTAATACTATAAATCTAACACTATAAATCTAATACTAGGGTTAGGGTTAGGGTTAGGGTTAGGGTTAGGGTTAGGGTTAGGGTTAGGGTTAGGGTTAGGGTTAGGGTTAGGGTTAGGGTTAGGGTTAGGGTTAGGGTTAGGGTTCGGGTTAGGGTTAGGGTTAGGGTTAGGGTTAGGGTTAGGGTTAGGGTTAGGGTTAGGGTTA
>NW_025544753.1:272260-275591 GCF_011800055.1 Colletotrichum gloeosporioides | reverse complement strand
AATTATATAATACGTATAGTTACGTAAGCACCTTATATAATTAGCAGTTTAGTAGGTTACATTTCAGATTATCTTTCCCCTCACTTTTCCCTACTAGAGGAAGCAACCTGCTAACTATACAAGTAATAATAACCAAAGTTATCACAATATATCAATTCCCTTATTATTATCTATATAATTAAATACCTATAAATGCTTAGGATTATCACCTTTTATCATAATATAAGCCTATCTATAACCCTATACTATATAGGCGTATATACTACGCCCCTGAATACGCTTATACCTGTGCTAACAGTAATTAAGCTAATAGCTCCTTAAAATTAACTTATAAATCTAAGAGAGGTAGATAATAATACTAATAGGTATAATTTATATATCTCTATATTAAACTAAGATAAATATCTTTTTTTATCTATTCTAATTTTAAATTAGAATTAATTAAAAAAATATAAAGAAAATACCTTACTATTTCTTATAAACTATAACTTTAAATAGTTTAAAAGTAGCTTTTTACTATTCTTTAGTTATAAACTTCTACTTATTAATCTTTTTTAGTATCTTTATATATTTATAAGTTAATATAGTCTATAGTACTTTATTCTAGTAAATAAGCTTCTTTTAAGTATCTAATATATTAATAAGGTATTTTTACGCCTTAATAGTATAGGGGTTAGTAGAATTAAGTTTATAGTTATAACGCAGCCCCCCTATAAAAAGACTATAGCAAAATTCACCCTATATATAGGCATAATTCTAGAAACACTATATAGGTACTTTAACCTATACCCTCTACTAATTAAGGAAAATAGTATAGAAACCTTATATATTCCTACTAGTAGGTAAACCCTCGCATAAAGTTAAACGCACGCCCTAGCTAAATAGACTAGTAGAATAGTAATAGCGCTAGCTATATAGCGTAAGGCTAGTAGCACTATATATAGTAGGGCTGATTATATTAGGGCTGAATAGGTTACTGAGGCTTTTATAGCTTAGCGATAGCTTTACTAAACTCTCTAGTAAGGTTCTATAAACGCTACTATATAAGAGATAACTCCTTAACTAAAGAGGTCGTCAGAAGAGGTTCTTATAGCTAGAAGTATAAAAACTCTACTACTATATATAGGGCCTTATACTTATCCCTCTTCCTCTTCTTCTTCCTCTTTAACCTATAATAAATCCTAAAGCTTTATAATATCTATACTATATAAGGAATATAAGAATACTAATCCCCTATAAGGTATACCTTTCTTTAAAGAGATAGCTAAGGCTATCACTATAGAGTATAATATCTATATACTAGATAAAACCCTTAAGTTTAATATATATTCTACCTCTAATTAAGAGCGCTTTATTATAGTAGTATTAGATATAGCCCTTAAGAATACCCTTAAAAGGGACCCTCTCTATACTATAATTAAGGTAATAAACACCCCTTATAGCCTTAGGGTAGAGGCTATATATATCTCTAGCTATTCTAAGGAGTGGCCCTTCTTCACGTAAGCCCTCTGTAATGCTAAGGCAGACGCAGCCCACGCCTAAGCATAAGCCTAGTAGGGCTTAAATATTAGTGAGTGCGCCTTATGCTGATTATATAGAGAGAGCGTTACTAATAATAGTATAGATAGTAGATAGCGAAGCAGTAATAGAGATAGTGTTTAATAGTAGCGTAGGTAATACGTAAGAGAGAGGATAAGTTAACAGTTTAGTAGTTTACAGTAATTAAGTAATTAAGTAATCACAAACTATATCGTTATTAAAGTGAAGTTAAAGATTATAAGGTTATTAATATATATATATAAGTGCAGCTATAGTTAGGAGAGGGACGTAGTTAGAGACTATAATTATATAACTAAAGGCTATATATATTATTAGGAGGCGTAGAGTTAGGAGGTCTGTCGCTCTAAGTAGGTAAAAATCACTATAAACAGCTAGAAGCTAGGGTTAGTAGAATAGTTTATAGCTACTTTTCTTTTCTTATTAGCTTTAGACTTAACTAAGTAACCTATAAAAAAGATTATTATAATAACCTTATAGATTATTATAATAATATTATAGATATTAACTTAATATTTACTTACTAAAAGATATTTTTAATTAAGTTCTTAAAGGTAAAAGGTTTATTATTAGTACTTAGTTATATATAGATAGGTTATAATAATATTAATAATATTATTATTAATAAGAAGTTTTAATTAAATATAGAGGAAAGATTATATTTAAATAATATAAAGAGGTTTACTAATTAAGAAGGTATAATATAAAGAGGTAAGTATACTAGATAAAGGAAAGGAGTAAAAATAGATATAGAGTAAGTATAATTTATAAAATAAAGAAGTTATTATAAAGAGAGAATAAACCTAAATAATAAATAATAAATATATTTTACTTTAGCCTCTAATTTAAAATACTTCTAATATATAGCTTTTATCTACTATTTTAAATTCTAAATACCTAATATTCTATATTCTTATAAGATATATAAATATAGATAAATATTTTATAATATTATCTAATTACTTAAATTAAAATTATTATACTATTAAGCTTTTAAAATAATTATAATAAAACTACTTATAAGACCTCTTATAAGACTACTTATAAAACTACTTATAAAATTAACTAAAAGAGTAGCTAAAAGACTACTAAGAAGAGAATAGTTTATAGAACTAGAAATTAAAAATAAGCTTAATAATATAAACTAAATAGTAAGTAAAATAATTATAATTTATTTTAGCTATTATAATACTAATATCCTTTAGCTTAAGCTTTAAAAAAAATTAAAACTTATTAGAAATCTTATAAATTACTAATCCTAAAAGTATTATTCTAGAGATTTATCTATAAGATTATATAAAATATAAAACACTAATTTAGTATTAAACTTATTTATTTCTAGTTAAGTATAATTAAAGCTTTTTAGGAATCTACTAAGGATCTTTTAGTAATATTATTTTAAAGTATATTTTCTTTTTATTTAAAGATTTATTTCTAATTTATTTCTAGTAATATAACTTATAGCTATCTATATAAGATAGATTATAATTAAAGATATTAATATTTAGTTCTTAAAGGAGATTATAAAGATATCCCTATTTATAGGAATATTATAACTTAGCTAGGATTTTAATAAACTTAAATTCTATTTATATTTTATTATTTCACTCTCTTACTTAGAATAATATATATTAGCTTTTAAAAGTTTCCTTAATAAAATAAATATTAAATATATTTAGTTCTCTAAATATTAAGTAAAAATAAAAGATATTACTTATATTAAAAATAAAAATAGTAAATATAGAAAGATATAAGAAACTAAGTAAAAGAAATA
>NW_025544753.1:271735-272177 GCF_011800055.1 Colletotrichum gloeosporioides | reverse complement strand
TAAATAGAAAATCTTTTATCTAAATATTAAGAAATAAAATATTAAGAAATAAAATATTAGAAAAGGAAATATTAAAGAGGGAAATATTAAGAAATAAAATATTAAGGAGGGAAATATTAAGAAGGGAAATATTAAAGAGGGAAATATTAAGAAATAAAATATTAAGGAGGGAAATATTAGAGAGGGAAATATTAAAGAAAGAAATATTAAAGAGGGAAATATTAAAGAGGGAAATATTAAAGAGGGAAATATTAAGGAGGGAAATATTAAGGAGGGAAATATTAAAGAGGGAAATATTAAAGAGGGAAATACTAAAAAGGGAAATATTAAGAGGGAAATATTAAAGAGAGAAATATTTAGTAATAAAATATAAAAAATTAAATTATTATTTATAATAAATTTAATATAAAAAATAACTATAATATAAAAAGTTATATAATAA
>NW_025544753.1:270330-271446 GCF_011800055.1 Colletotrichum gloeosporioides | reverse complement strand
ATAATTAGGTTATAATAATCTAATTAGTCTATATATTTAATTTAATAAGTATTTATTTTTAGTTACCTTTTTATATATATAAGCTTTCTTATTAAGGCTAGTAATTTATCTTTAATTATAAAATAAGTCTTAATAGGGATTATAATAAGTAATTAAATTTATATTTATTTAATACTCTTTTTTTTAAGATTTTTAAGACTTTTAGGTTATTTTATTTATCTTACTACTTATTACTAATCTTCTAAATAGTAAGATTAAATATAAAGGAGTATTTTATTTTCTATTACTAAGTAAGTTAATAGTCTATCTAACTATTCTATAAAAATATTATTACTTATACCTAAAAAAGATATAATATAATATTTAGCTAGTCTAATATCTCTTAATACTTAAGTATTTTATTAGTAGAATCTTATTAGATTAGTAATCTTATATAGTAGCTAATTATTAAAATAGCCCTTATTATTAAAATAGTAGAGATTAATATATATATCTATAATTTTTACTAAGTAATCTAAAACTACTCTCTAGTTAATATATATAATATAAATAAGACTAATCTTTTCTAGAGGAGTATTTTATCCTCTTCTTTTATTTACTTTACTATACTTAAGAATTAAAAGGATAATAATTAAATCTTATTAAGGTTTATTACTCTTACTATAAGTAATAACTCCTTCTAAGTTTAAGTTATTAATAAAAGTATAATACTTTATACTTTATATAGCTTTAACTTTTCTATATTTAATTTAGTATAGAGGAAGAATAAAGAAATTTAGTTTATAATTATAGTTATAGTAAACTAACTAGAAGTTTTTTATACCTATATTTAAGTTATAAAACTTAATAAATTAATCTTTCTCCTAATAAATAACTTCTCTATATAGTACTTTATAATATTATTAACTTCTTAAACTTTATAGAAGAGAAGGACTATATTTTATAAGAAAATATAGATATTCTTAGAAGATTTAAGTTAAGGTTACTTTAATATTAGAAAGAGGAGGGTAATTAAATTATAATTACTAAGTATAAAGGAACTATAATAAATATATAGATATAAAAAGAAATAAACTTTTTATAATAGTTATATTATAATAATTATATTATAATAAT
>NW_025544753.1:266122-270033 GCF_011800055.1 Colletotrichum gloeosporioides | reverse complement strand
TCTATATTAATAATATAGATCTAACTAATATTATATTAAATTCTAATAAGATTAAGAAGTTTAACTTAATTCTTCTTTATATTATTCCTAACTTTATTAAAAATATCTTAGATTTACTTCTATATTAGTATATAGAATAGGAATTACTAGTTATAAGTATAGTTTATAATAAGATAACCTTTTAAAACTTATATATATTTAGTTCTAAGATTTTATTAATTTAAAAATCTCTTATTAGATTTTATATTCTTATATATCTTCTTTAAAATATCTTATTATTTCTATTTCTATATTTAGTCTATTTTCTATAAAACTTTTTTTTTCTTTCTACTAACTTTTATAATACTAAACTTCTAAAGGACTAAGAGAAGAAATATTTCTTTAAATATAAAGAAGTCTTATACTTATAGAAAAATCTTATTAAACTTTATAATATTAGCTTTTTTAAAAATCTCTTATATTTTCTTTAAGAATTAATAGAAATATAATAGCTTTAGCTAAAATAAGTTAAATATTATAAACTATATTACTTAGAATTATTAATAACTAATAACTAAGGTTTACTATAAAANAAATATCTTTTAATAGTTTATATAAAGTATTAACTAAGTCTAAAATAAATATTTATTAATCTTTTTTTACTTTATACTATATAAATATCTAAGGTTTAAAAACTAACTCTTATATTTATTAATTTTAAAATTAAGATTATTTATAAACTATATTAAGAGATTTTATTTAAACTCTATTAATTTATATAGAGGTATATCCTTCTAGTTTAGCTTATAATTATCCTTAATAATATATTAAAATTAACTATTATAAGAGTTAGTTTTTAAACCTTAGATATTTATATAGTATAAAGTAAAAAAAGATTAATAAATATTTATTTTAAACTTAATTAATACTTTATATAAACTATTAAAAAATATCTATATTTTATATTTTAACTTTAGAGTAGATCCTCTTAATATCTTAAAGTTAGATTAAACTTTAGTATTTAGTAAAGATATTAACTATAGTAATATAATTAGAATAAGTAAAAAAAAGTAAGAGTTAAATTAAACTAAGTAATAGTTACTTTCTATTCTAAATTCTTATAAGTATTTTTAAAATATCTTCTTCTAAGAGAATTTATATATCTTAATAAACTTAAACCTTTATTTATTAGATTATAGCTTTTTACTCTACTTTACTTAGGAAATCCTAATTTTAGTATTCTTATATTATTATTTTCTTTATATATATTATCTTAATATTTAGATATTATTTTAATTAGTAAAACTTAGCTTCTATACTAGTTATATTATAAATTTATTTTTATACCTTTATTATATAGAGGTTAATAGAATAATCTATAGCTACCTTTTTTTTCTCACTAGCTTTAGACCTAACTAAGTAACTTATAAAAAAGATTATTATAATAATATTATAAATATAAACTATAAATATATAATAATAATAATATTTCTTAAGGTATACTATATAGTATAAATAGAAGATATTTTATAATAAGTACTTAAAGAGATATTTATCTTAAGTTTATAGTTATAATGCAGCCCCCCTACAAAAAGACTACGGCAAAATTCACCCCATACGCAGGCATAATTCCAGAAACACTATATGGGCACTTTAACTTATGCCCTCTACTAACTAAGGAAAACAGTACAGAAACCCTATACGTTCCTGCTAGTAGGCAAACCCTCATATAAAGTCGAACGCGCACCCTAGCTAAATAGACTAGCGGAACAGCAACAGCGCCAGCCGCATAGCGCGGGGCCAGCAGCGCTACATATAGCAGGGCTGATTATATTAAGGCTAAATAGGTTACTGAGGCTCTTATAGCCTGGCGATAGCTTCGCTAAACCTTCTAGCGAGGTGAACGCCACCACATAAGAGATAACTCCTCAACTAAAGAGGTCGTTAGAAGAGGTTCTTATAGCTAGAAGCATAAAAACTCTGCTACTATGCGTAGGGCCTTATACCTATCCCTCTTCCTCTTCCTCTTCCTTATCCTTAAACCTATATTAATAACCTATTCTTATAACCTATAATAAGTCCTAAAGCTTCATAATATCTACACTATAAGAGATATATAAGAACGCTAATCCCCTATAAGGTACGCCTTTTTATAAGCAAATAGCTAAAGGTATCACTATATAAGATAATATCTATATACTAAATGAAGCCCTTAAATTCAGTAAGCACTCTTTTGCTAATTAGTAGCATATTATTAAGGTAGTAACAGCTAGAGCCTTTATAAATACCTCTAAAGGGGACCTTCTTTATATTATAATTAAAGTGATAAACGATAGCTTTAAACACCTTTACATAGAGGCTACGTATATCTCTAGCTATCCTAAAGAGTGGCCCTTCTTTATGCAAGCCTTTTGTAATACTAAGGTAGAGGCAGCTTAAGCCTAGGTATAAGTATAGGCATAGTAAGGCTTAAATATTAGTAAGTGCGCCTTATGCTAACTAACAGAGAGAGCGTTACTAATAATAGTATAGCTGCTGTAAAGGTGTTAGCTAGCTTGATTAAACAAGAAGACTGTAATAATAGTGACAACTTACTTCTAAAGAAGCCACTATAGCAGATAGCAAAGCAGTGATGGAGATAGTGTTTAATAGTAGCATAGGTGATATGCGAGAGAGAGGATAGGTTAACAGTTTAGTAGTCTATAGTAATTAAGTAATTAAGTAATTATAAACTATATTGTTATTGAAGTGAAGTTAAAGATTGTGAGGTTGTCTAGTGGTGCATATATAAGTGCAGCTATAGTTAGGAGAGGGATGTGGTTAGAGACTTAGGAGGTCGTTAGGGATCATATGACTAAAGGCTGTGTGTATTGTTAGGAGGCGCGGAGTTAGGAGGGTCTGTCGCTCTAAGCAGGTAAAAATCACTATGAACGGCTAGAGGCTGAGATATTTATCTTTATTTTAGATATATTATATTTTAATTATAGTAGGAAGATAGATTAATAATAAATATAAAATTAATTTTATATAATATAGATATATAAACTATNAGACTATATTAATATATTATATAATTTCTATAAAGTAAGTAGCTATTACTATAGTAATAAGTAAGTTAGTTACTCTTACTACTTACTAAATATATACTTATAACTCCTCTTTTTAATATCTATTACCTTATATATTCTACTCTATTTTTCCTCTATAATATATTATAATTATAATTTTATTTAGTTTATTTTACTATTAGCTATATAAGTCTTATTATTTCCTTTATTTTTACTTATTTAGAATTCAATTTCTTCTAAATATTTTAAATCTATAATACTCTTACTTACTATATTATTTAGTATAAGTACTACTAAAAATATACTTAAATAGACTACTTATAAGTATAGCTATAAGACTACTACTATAGCTACTAAGAAGACTAACTAGAAGACTACCTATAAGATCCTTACCTATATTATAAGAAAGTATATACCTACCTACTACTATAAGCTTAAAAATAAGTTAAATTATTATAATTTATTTTAGTTATTATAATATTAATATCTTTTAGATTATACTTTATAGGAAATTTATTAATATTAAGTTTCTTATAATACCTTTATTCCTAAAGTACCTTTTTAGTACTTTATTAAAGAAATTATAGATAAATAGGTTAGTAAATCTAATCTAACTTATTAATAAGTAATAGCTCTTACTACTCTTTAAGAAGCTATTAAAATAACCTTAGTAACTATATTTAAAAATATATTTATTTATTTACTTTCTATTCTTTTACTAACTTATTTCTAATAACTTTATATATAGCTATTTATACTAAGAAGGTTATTATTAAACCTATAGATATTAACTTTATTAAGAAGATTTATATAATATCTTAAGGTATAAGATACTTATAGCTTAATAATATTATAAAAGGTATT
>NW_025544753.1:265406-266110 GCF_011800055.1 Colletotrichum gloeosporioides | reverse complement strand
TCTATTATTTTATTTTATTTATATTTATTTAGATTATTTTAATAAAATTAAATAATAGTAAAAGAATATTAAAGATATTTGATTCTACTTTATAATTAAAAATACCTTAAAACTAAATTGTATTATTTAATATAAATAAGTAAATTAGAAGACCCCTTCTAAAAAGAGTAATAAAAAAGAGTAAAATATTATAAAAAAGAGAAAGAGAGTTATAATAAAATAGATTATACTAAAACTAAAAAAGAAGAGAAAAACTAATTATAAAAACTTAATTTCTTTTATTAGCTCTTATTATAAGAGTAATAAAATATCTAAAAATACTTTTTTATAGATATTTAATTAGTTTAAAGATATTAAATTTAATAATATCTCTACTAGAAATCNTTAATACTACTAATACTACTAAGGGAATAGCTTAGCTTAGTAATATCTCTACTAGAAATACTAAAGCTATTAATAACTTAGAGTAAAATACTAAAGCTATTAATAACTATATTAGAAACCTTTAAGCTTTTATTAATTATAAAGAAAACCTTATTAGTAGTAATATAATAAATAATAATAGTAAAGAAGAAGCTATTAGATATAGCTATAATTTTAATAGTTTTAAATATCTTAAAATCTTTAATAAAGAAGATTTTAAAATTAAATTAATTAATATTCTTAAAAAAGTAGTAAGGGATATTATATATTAACTTAATAAT